>NW_023604873.1:0-61139 GCF_014898055.3 Talpa occidentalis
ATCTTGACAGAAAGAGTAATCGTTCATTGTAAAAAAAATGTTATTCATTGTATAATCAACATAACTTTTATGGTAGTTTAATATTTTTTGCAATAAAACCTTTCTAGTTCAAAAATACATGTTAATGAAAGATTAAATTCTGATTTTGTTTCTAAAAAACATAAATGATGAATTTCTACTTTTATCTGGAATGGAAAACTGGAAAAAGTGATGGTCATATAAAATAGCATTAAAACAATGCTACTTTCAACGGATGCTAACACCAGTTCATCTGGCAGAATACAAAAGAACAGACACTGGATACAGAAGGTTAGAAGATAACAGCTAAAAATACCAACAGATTGCTGAAGACTGACTGGAGGCAACTTGGAGAACAAAACTCTTTCCAACCACAGACACAATAGGAATTTATATCCATTGCAAATTCTTCCTCAGCAACCTATGACAGGCTGTTCATGAAGTGAAAACATTTTAAGATGAGTGATTAAATGTATTTTATAATTTGATACAATCAATGAACAAAAGTATGAGCTAAATTGTGGTGATTAAAAAAAGTGCTAACCAAATCCAGAATCAGTCAGAAAAAGAACAAAGAAACATATAACAAACAGAAAAATGAGCAGCCAAGGTTCTAGTAGTCAAAGAAGGTTAATAATGAAAGTGTAACTGCACAAATTCAACAGTTACAATATAGCATGGGTGTATAGTGCTATTACTGATCAGGAGAGATACAAACTAATTCTCTAAACTTGTTGCCAAAACAGTGTCATATAACATTCAGGCAGAAGTCCTGAGGACACTGTTTCAGAGGTCCCCAAGTACACAGTCTAGTGCAGTCATGTGAAGCTCAGACTCAAGAAAACCTACCAAATCAAATCAGCCTTCAACACATAAATGAGCAGAACCACAGATTTAAGTGAAACCCAAGAAAGACTCCAACATGAAAGCTAAGGTCATAAAGTATTTGGAAGAAACAGAAACTATGACATTAAATATATATATACTTAATAATCCCAGAAAGGTAAAGAATTAAATAGGAGAAATCAAGAGAAAAAGTAAGATAATTAGATGACTTGACCACAAAGTCCAATATATTGAGAAGGAGAGGGGTAGAGAGAAATTAGGATGAAGAACAAGACAGAGTACCAAATAATTTTTAATTGCAATAATGAAGAACATGAATTTCCAAATTAAAAGGACTTAGGAATATAAAGCTAATAGATAAAATACACCAAAGACAATTAACAGCAACACAAAAGTCTCTTATAAAGTAGCAGGAATTCAAAGTGGTTGGAACTTCTTAATAGCAACAGTGAGAATCAGAAAAGCAATAGAAAATTCTTCATACTTTTTAGGTAATGATTATCAACATAACTTGTACTCCCAGAAAGCTATTGATCAATGAAGTTGAGAGCAGACTACAGAGTTCTAGAAAACACTCAAGGTCTAAACAAAAGTTTGTTCCTATGCACTCTTTTTTTTTATTCTGAGTATTTTTATTAGATATTTTTAGACAAGTTCGGGTTTACTGAAAAACTGAGCAGAATATACAGATATTTATTTCGCAATACTTCCTATACTCACACATGCACAACCTTTCCCACTATCAAAATCTTGCACCAGATTTAACATTATCACCCAGAATCCAAAATTTACATTAGGGTTCACTCCTGCTGTTCCACATGCTATGGTACCTCAAATATATAATAATAGCATGTGTCCATCATACAGAGTATTTTGCTGCCTCACCAATTCTGTGCTCTTCCTATTCATCTCCTCTCCACCCCCAAACTCTGTCAACCTCCAAACTTTTTACTTTCTCCATAGTTTTGCCTTTTCAGGATGTCATATAGTTAGAATCATAGTCTTTTCATGGACTAATAAATCATTTCTTTCTAATACTGAATTAATATTCCATTGTCTGAATGTACCAGAGTTTATGTAAGCAATCATCTATTGAGGACATTTGATTGCTTCCAAGTTTGGGCAATTATAAATAAAGCTGGTATAAATATTCACATGTAGATTTTGTGTGGACATAACTTTTCAATTAATTTGGGTAAATGCTAAGCAACATGACTGCTGAAGCATGTGGTAATAATGTTTAGTTTTAAAGAATGCTAAACTATCTTCCTGTGGATGTACCATTCTGCATTCCCAACAACAATGGATAAGAGTTCCAGTTGTTCCACACTCTTACCAGCATTTGGTGTTGTGTCTTGAATTTTGACCATTTGAATAGGTGTGGAGTAGTATCTCACTTTAATTTGCATTTTTTAATAATAAATGATGTTAACCATCTTTTTCATATGCTTAGTTGGCATCTGTATATCTTTGTTGATTTGTCTTATAAGATATTTGCCTGGGCCTCCCTGATGGTGCAGGCAATTGAGTGCTGCACTGTGAAGCTGTCTGCAGCTTGCAGCATGGGTTCGATCCCTGCTAGCCGTTGAGAATCCCACATGGTGCAGCAGACCTCTCCTGTCTCGCCTGCTGCTCCCCTCAGCAGTGTGGTTTCGTCAGTCTGCCTGTTCTGTCCCTGCTCTGTCTCTGGTGAATCCTCTCATCACCCTCCTGCATATCTGGCCTGTACCCTGGTTCTTGTATAAATAAATAAATCTAAAAAAAAAAAAAGATATTTGGTCTTTGAGTTATTCATTTTCTGGTAGTGAGTCCTTTGTATATTTGGGGTAATAGTACTTTATCAGATGTTTTTTACAAAGATAGCCTGTCAAGTTTGACTTGTCTTCTCAAAGACTTTTGCAGAGAAAAAAATTAAGTCAAATTTATCAATTATTTCTTTCATATGTAATACCTTTATTGTATCTGAAAAGTCAGTCCTCTACACTCATTAGCTAGGTTTCTTTGCTATAGTCTAGGAGTTTGATGAAAGTTTTGTTTTTACACTTATGTCTATGGTACATTTTGAGTTCATTTTTGTGAACAGTGTAAAGGAGGGGCTGGTGCTAATATAAATTGTATTATGTTTCAAATTTCAAAAATTCTATTCACTGTTGCTGGTATACAGGGAAACAATGAACTTCAGTATATTGATCTTGTATCCATGCACTTTCAACAATCACTTATTATTCCAGGGTGTTTTTTGTTGACTAATGTCAATTTTCTATGGAGATAATCATGTCATCAGCAAAGGCAGACAGTTTTATTATGTCTTTCCCAGAGTACTTACCTGTGCTAGTCATTAGCTAGAAATTCCAGAGTGATAGTGAAAAAGAATGGCTAGAGGGGTCATAGTTGCGATGTTCCTGATTTCACCATAAAGTGTGATGTGCACTGTAGGTTTTGGTAGCTATTATTATGATGAAGTATTCTTTTTTAAATCATTGTTAATTTTGTAACAGTAATTTCTCCCTCAGGTATGGTCACTGTAATTCTCCCACCACCAAAGCATCCTAGTCCATCACCATAGTCCCTTTCTTGTGATCTTTCTGCCCACACACCCGACTCCACCCCTGCACTCCCACCCATTTTCAAGCAAGTTCTGATTAATCCTAGTTTGCTAGGATTTTTTATCATGAACAGTGATATATTTTGTCAAAATATATCATCTAACGAAATGATCGTTTGATTTTTTTCTTCTGTTTGTTGATGTATTATAAAAATTTGGTTTCTTAATTTTAAGTAGACTAAAAGTCGGGAATAAATCCAACTTAATTTTTAGTCTTGAATTCTTTGTATATATTATTGGATTGTGTTTGTTAATATTTGGAGGATATTTGCATGTATGTTCATAAGAAATAATCAGCATGCAGTTTTTTGTTTTAAAACTGAAAATGTCTTTACTGGTTTTGGTATTTGCAAAATGATAGCCTCATAGAATGAGGAAGTTCTTCCTCTGGTTCCATTTTCTGAAAAAGATTAGCAACTTGGCATAATTTCTTACCTAAATGCTTATTAGAATTCATGACTGAACCCATAGGTGTTCATTGCTTTCCATTTTGGAAAGTTAACTAATTATTCGATTTATTTTATATTGGTCTATTCAGATTGCCTACTTGTATGAATTCTGGCTGATTCTGTTTCTCAAGGAAGCAATACATTTCACTAAATCATCAAATTTGTGGACATAAGGTTGTTCACAATACTTCTCAATTGTCCTTTTATGTTCACGAAATCTATAAAGATATCTCCTATTTCATTTCTAATGTAGGAAATTTGTACCTTCTCTCCTTTTTTCTTAGCATGGATTATATTTTATGATCTTTTTCTCTTTTTCTAATCTCCCCACATAAAAGTTTAATCACTAGATCTTTCTTCTTTTCTAATGTAAATATATTCAATGCTACATATTTCCCTTCAAGCACGGCTTTGTTGAATCACCAAATTTTAATCAATAGTATTTTCTTTTGTATTTAGCTCAAAATGTTTATTTTTTCTTGAGATTATGTGATGGCTGTGTTATTAAGAAGGATATTGTTTAATCTCCAAGCATTTCAGGATTTTCCATCTATCTTTTTGTTACTGATCTCTAGTTTAATTGTGCTCTGATAGAAAAAGTTATATGATTTCTATTGCTTTAAATTTGTTTAGGTATGTTTTATGCCCAGAATGTGATCTGTTTTCATAAATGTCTCATGTAACCTCAAAGAAATGTGCATTCTGGTATTGCTGCATGAAGTAGTTGACCAATGTCAATATTATACAGTTGATTGATGGTGTTGAGTTTACTGTGGATAAGTTAATTAATCTATTCCTCATTTTTTTTCATTTTCAGAAATGGAAAATAAGAGTTACTTAAAAGAACATAATAGTTATATGAAGAGTATGAAATATACTTTAAGGCTCTTCTTTGATAAAGTCTAGGTAAATACTGGTTACTTTAAATATTTAACCATACCAAATGGGGCTTAAAAAGTAGCGAGAAGCTACTCAGTACTATTCAATGAGAGGACTGTAGAGTTTTATTTTCTCCATAGGAATATTGGGTATAGTTATTATGAGGTTTAACATCTTTCCTTTTACTTTCTCTGAACACCAAGTTTCCATTTAATGAAATGAGAGAAAAATTAGCAGTGAAATTGGAAGAATAAAGACTAAAATGGAAAAAATGGGTTTAATGTATAACTAATATCTCACAATTGTGACAATTAGAATGAAGAAAATTCTCTACCCATTTTGAAAAAAGTTCTATAAATTACACACAAATGATGTCTTATTGTGTATATGATGCTTTTCTGTTTTTTTTTTCTTTCTTTGCAGCAGTAAGGTTGTAACTGTTCAATGTTAAAGTAAATACAATAGATACCACACACCCCATACTATTCAACCCATGGGCATCACCCTGTAGCTAACCTCGCTCATCCTTTCTAGTGCACGATCTTCTCTCTTATGCAACAGTAAACTCAAACTCATTACCCAGAATGTTCGTCACCTCCTAGATTTATTTAAAGGAATAGTAATTGTTGTCTACCATTATTCCTGACTGGTTATCTACTCCTTTTCCCATCACCGCTTACTACAGGGCAAGAAGGCAGGGTTAACATTGCAGAATCTCATTGTTCTTTTTCTATACAAAACCATCTGTGCCCTTCCAAAATTTATCCCACCTCACAAAATTCTCCAACCTTCATAAAACTATCATCTCTCACTAGTTCTGGGAGTCTCCAATTTTAAGCACACAGGTCAGTTTTCCCCTTTGCTACAACTACTGGCATGATCCTGGCTGAATTCAAGGTCAAGGGCACAAGTTCTCAAATACTCTAACAGTTTCCCTGAACTTTCTTTGTCTTTACTTGAAGATAAAGAATCAAAACCTAGAAACTTCACCTCTATCTGTGCCTCTGCTTCAATTTTGCATTTCTACAACTCAGGCTCTAACAAGAAATTTTATCAATCATCTCTGTTACTCTCACATTAAATCTCCCCTTCTACCTCACTGAGGCTTTCAACCCTGTGAAACCTGCATTTGCTCTTGTTTAGAAAACCTTTATTTTCTTAAGCTGCCCTGATCTCCCAGGAGACTCTGATTGAAAGTATGAAGAACTTTATTATCAACAGCCCAAGTACCTTGACCTCTAATTTATCCACTAGTTCTCCTTATATAAAACCCAACTATAAATCACAAAACCTGCTTTCTTGTATTCTTATTTTTAATTCATATTTTTATGTATATATACAAATACAGTTTAAGCAACAAAATATCCTTTCAAAATGCATTATGAAAAAGTTTACCCTCATCCTCTTTAGCCCATTAAGTCTTCCTTAAAAGTAACTTTCTTTCTTTTAGTGGACTGTTTAATTATTTGTATCTATATATAACAGTCAAATATTTCTGCATACCAAATCCACACACCCTCAGTGGCACTTAGCAATAATATCATTTCTCCTTCACATAGGATGTCTGACGACTGTTCAAAATGAAGACTGTAGGAACTCACACTCTACAGCCCAATTGGAAAGGCAGCAAGGTGAGTATGTCTTCCTATGGCAGTAGTAGAAGCACAAGAGGATAAAACCAACAGCACTTGCACATCAAAATCACAACTGCTAAAATCTCAAAGCAAGTTAGGAGGCCAAATCCCAAATCAATGAGCAGGGAAATCTACTTCACTCACCAGGAGGCTGTGGCAAAGGTGAGAAAGCAGAATACTGTACAATAGGACTAAAGAATAAGAATCAAACAATTTACCTATCACCTACCATTATTTATTACCTATCCTCACATCATTTAATCTCTCAATAACATACTTATGATGCTGCTTCTTGATTTTCTGAGTTGCCCACCATCTATGAAAGAACCTTCCATTCTCCTCCCAACCTCAGTGGAATATAACTAACACTTCTCTATTCCCTAACCCTTCAGTATTGTCATTTAGGTTCGATCGACACTGAGTGTTGACAGCACTGACAATGTAAACACTACTCCTAGCTATGTCACATATTACTATAATCCTTTCCTGCTCAAGTCTTTGTTTTCTCAGGAATTAAAATCTGTCTTTTGTTGTATGTTTAGTTTTCTATATACTTATGACTCATTCAACAGCACAGCTCTTCGTCTAGATCTATTTTCAATATAAGACATTTCAATTTTATATTGCTGAAAATGTCACCTTTTAGTTATTCTGACCTTTCTCACTTCTTAAATCTCCTGCAGTCATCATCTGGGAATACCCTTCATCTCTCTACATCATGAATCTCCTATCTCATGGACCTCATATAATCTTTCTTGATTGATTCCCTCATTTTTGTGGAACAAATGCCCCTAACAGCTTTCTGAGAAAGGAAAAATAAAATTTTGAAATACTTCTTGTTAATTTTTTTTTTAATTATTCCCTTCCCTCTACTTTTTCCTTTGGAAAAAAAAAATGTTACTAAATATGGCTCTCTCTGATTGGATTTTTTCTTTTCTTTCCTATAGCTCATCTTTTTGTCCTTTGGAGAATTCCTTTCATTTATTTTTAATCCCTATTCTTTTTTTTTTTTCTCTTAACATTCTCTAGCATTCAGATTTTGTTTCATTACAGTACTTTTTTACTTCTAATGGCATTATTAACTTTTTTAAAGTTTTCTTTCCCTCCTAAGGGCTGCTTCCTCAATAATTACTCTTCTGTTTGGGGCTCTATCTTTCCATAATAAGTAGATTCTTAAGATAGAATGGTCACACTTGTAGTCAGTTTACATTTAAGAACAGAAGATTAAAATGCCATTAAGCAATAAGTGCAGGGGTGGGATTTGTGAATGCTGAGCTTCAGTTAGAGGGATGAGGGTTTGTTAACTAGGGAATCTTGAAAGTTTGCATTTTTTAGGACTTTTTCTGAGACTAGACAGATACCCCAAACAAAGCTCTTCCTATCCCCCAGCCAGGAAGAAAGCCAACCTACCAGGATACTGGCTGCTGAGTGGAAAACGGGGGCTTCCTCACTTGGCAGTTAGTACACACAAGGTTTGTTAAGTCACTATTTTTTTTTAGTAAGGTAGTCAGGTTCTTCACTGCACCCACTGTTTTTCCCAACCAGGGAACACTACTTCAGTTCTACCTGCCTCTATGGGGCAGGGGCAGGGAAATGTCATAGTAGGGGAGGTGATTTAGAGATGGAACTGCTTCTTAAATATTCTTCAGCAAACCCTCCTTATTTGCCCCCTCCTCTCAATTCCAGAGGTACCTAGCACTCTCAGGTCCTAGACTTTGGGAAAATCTAAAGAAGACAACTTTAATTCTTAGCTTTCCCTACAATTCACCCATAATTCAGCCTTCTCAAATTTATTAAGTCACTTACCACTCATCATCTGCTTTCCAGCTATTTGAATGTTTGACTTGCCACTGATACTATTCTTTTTACTCTTAAGGGTATATGTTGCATTTAATCCCTTCCTAGTAGCTTTAATGAGGTTTGAGTAGTGAGAATTAGATAAATGTTCAGTCGCTTATCTTTATGCAAAAACAGAAGTATGTGCATCCTAATTAGAGAAATATTCCAAACTGTCTTCCATAAAGGTGGTTTCAATTTATATTCCCATAAACAATGTCTGAAAATATAGAAGAGTTGTTAACATGAAGTAAATGAATAAGACCCAGAGGGATTGAAAAACCTCTAAATAAATATTTTATGTATAATGCGATTATTTTTCTGGGAATGGATTCCACAAGTCTCAGAACTTTTATAACAAAAAGGAGTTGGGAACCAGTGTTTTATGGTAATCATGTAATGGTCCATGGCTACAAATAATCTGATTACATATTCTTTCAATCTTAACTTCATTCACAGTATTATTTCTGCAAGGCAGCCTGGGAAGTTTGCCCAACAAAGAACAATATATACATTAGAGAAAAACAAAATCAAAGGCATGCACGCACAGGTTTCTCACTCTGCAGTTATAGATCCATACTCAGAATGTTTCAAGTAGATACAAAATAAGCTATCTTACAATTAAGTAAACAATGAACACCTGCATTCCATTTATCATCTGAAAAATCAAACTTGAGGCATTTTGCATACATTTACATTGTTTGACTTATGCAATGTATTTTAGAATTGCATGAGAGACAGTTATCCAAGAAGCTTTGTTCTTGTAATATATCAGATCATATTATAAGTAAATAGATCATCTTAGACTAAGCCCATATAAGACTGTTAATACATATGAAAACTTCATTTTTCAGGAAACAAAGTACAAATGACCTGGCTAATGAATAGATTATGCTACATACAAATCTTTAATGAGTTTACAAAGAAATTACTTTCACAAAGAGCTTTCAAAGATGTGTGTTGGTTGAAAATAAATTAACAGTTTAATCACATTTTGCCAGCCCTACCCAAATAAAACCTATTATGAATTTAGAGGCAAAAACTATATGTATCTATCATTAAATCTTTTTAGAAGATGTTTCATATTGAATCCAGATAATTACAAATGAAAAGCAAAATGGAAAATGTTATTTATTCTAAACTGCATTTTTAGCCATTTCTGCTTACCTTCAAGAACATTCTGATAACTTAAAAACAAAGAACTTCACTCAAAAGTTTTACTCTCTTCTCTATGTTCAATAAAGAAAGAATTAAGATGTTTTCCCAAAATAGATTTAGTAGACATGTTATATAGGATTTATCTAACTTCAAGGCATAAAAGAACTGAGGGAAAAACTAAAAGTCTCTATCAGCAATAAGGAGTCTTTAAATTTATGCAGAAAGAATGGACATGAGGCCATAATCTAACAAGAGATCATAAGAATGTGAAATGAGTCCAAGAAACATAGAGAAGGGATGGCCCAGGGCCAGATGTTTTTTCAGTGTCAACAGGATTGGAGATATTATTACCCGGGTTGGAAGATGCAAGGAGAAAAGCAAGTCTGTTGATGAGGCTAATGGCATCAATCTGATTTAAGCTACCTGTGTGACATCTAATGAAATACTCATGGACAATTAGAAATATAGGCCCAAAACTTGTAATAGAAATGTGAAACAAAGCTATTTACAAAGAATGTATTTATGAGAAATTTGCCAGGCAAAAATCTAAGCACTGAGAATGAGTGAAAATAGAGGAAAACCATATAAGCAAATGTAATACAATGATATCTTAGTGGTAAGGGAACTATGTTCACAGACTTTGGGAACTAAATAGAAACAGTAATGATCTCCTAAGATTACTCTACATTCTTTTTTAATTAATACATTATATAGTGCACAAAATTTAAACTGAGCTCAGCACAACCATTAAAAAAGGTAACAATATGACCTTCATCAGACATTATCTCAAAGCCTTCATTCACAAAAAAATATAGTGTTAACATTATTTTCCCACATTTACCCAAACAACTTTCCAAGAGCCTCCTGGTGGCACATTCTTTACACTACTATGTAGTACTTTGTGTCTTTTCTCCAGTTCTCTCCACAAGTCATAAACTGGAGATTGGGAATTAAATTTGCCTAAACACTAGATTATTAAAATGAATACAAAAGTAAGGTTTTCATCACTCAAGTGAAATGAAGGAAGGACTGCTATATGCAACAGTAGGGATGAATCGCAAATCATCAGACTTGATTGTAAGAAGCCAGACACAAAAAAATTACATATCTATGAATCCATTTATATGACATTCTAAAAAAGGGGAATCTATGCAGACAGAAAACAGATCAACAGTGGTAAGTAAAGCAGGGAATGGGGAAAGTCAGTTGACTGCAAGTTTGTGTGATTTGCCATACCCAACAGAATGCAGCAGAAATTACAGAACACCAGTAGCAAATCTAGCCTTTAAGAAGTTTGTGTGTACCTCTTCCATAATGAGAAGGACATGCCTGGATAGATGGTTGGTCAAAAGAGGATAAAAAAGAATGGAGGGTGGGCCTCCCCGGTGGCGCAGCGATTGAGCGCTGGGTTGCAAAGCTGCCTGCAGCCTCTGCAGTGCTGGTTTGATCCCCGGCTGCTCCCCAGCCACCAGGAGGAGGGTCCCACACAGCGCACAGACCTCTCCTGCCGCCCACTGCTCCCCTCAGCAGTGTACTTCGGTCCTTCTGCCTACTCTGCTCCCCGCTCTGGCTCTGGTGAATTCTCTCACCCTCCCGCGCTTCTGACTGTACCCAGTGCTTGTATAAATAAATAAATAAATCTTAAAAAAAAAAAAAAGTAATGGAGGGAAGCTGTCCAAACAAAGTACACCTGCAGTGAATGTCTGCATCCTTCCAAGATCAGCAGAGTCCCAGCTAACTTAGAGATACAGAAGTATAAGCTATCATTGAGCTGAAGTCCTCTTGGTAGGTTCTTACATACCATATATGTAGTAATCACAGACTTCCATTACTGAAAAAGTTTGCTTTGAATTCAACAAAAACTAGAAAGAATTCAATAGTCTGTCATATACTAATACAATTCAACAAGAAGAAAAACTACAAACATATCCAACAGCAGAAATGGTAGACACTTCATGCAAAAAGCAAGTCACAGGAAATTACCTGTATGATTCTATTCATAAAAAAATTGCAAAACTTACAAAAAATGTTCATTATCATTTCCAGTAAGGGGGATGCATGTTAAAACCACAATGAGATACCATCTCATATCTTTGAGAGTGGCACATATTAATTAGAACCCTAACAACAAGTGTTGAAGAGGGTGTAGAAAAAGAACTCTATAGTACTATTGGTGAGAATGTAAATTTGTGTATTATTTATCTTAATAAATATGGATTTATTTTAATAAACTAAAATTGGAAAAACCATATGATCCAGCCAGCTCACTCTAGGGCATTATCCAAAGACCATAAAATCATTGACACAACGTTTATTGAAGCACAGTTTATAGTAGCTAGATGTGGAAGTAGCCTACATTCCCATCAATAGATGATTAGATTAAAAAGATGTGCTATCTCCACACCAAGGAACACTATTCAGTAATAAAGATAAAATTCAATATTTACAGCAAAAGGGAAGGAGTTCGAGGGAATAATGTGTAGTAAAGCAAGTCACAGTGATAATACTGGACATTTACATAGCAGATTATTTTACAATGTAAAACACAAAAATTAGTGGACACTAATAAACATGGCAAAGAAAAAGACATTAAGAGACGGGAGGGGGAAAGGTACACGGGAGTATAAAGGATTGTAGTGGGGAAAAACGTACCCAAAAAATGTAATAAAAATTTTGAGAAGTCACTGTAGAGTGCTTACCATTCAGTCTTATAAATGCAACCATAGCAGTAGGTATGAAATTGAGTGTTAGCATAAGTAAGACTAGTTCTCTCTGGACCAGGGAATAAAGTGAGGGCAAGCTTATAGAAATCTCCCAAATGAGATGACATTTTTTTCACCTTAAAAAAAAATTTTAAAACAAATGATTTTAGAAACATCTACAAATGTGTTAAGATTATAAAATAAAGTATTAAGATAAAATTTAAGAATGGGAGGCAACAGAATATAATCAGGAACAGGAATACAAACAGGAAGGAAAAACAGATGTCATATAATGTGCTGGAATGCACTATCTCATAAGATGAATGATGAAGACATAAAATCAAATACCTATTTTTTGTCTACAAATAAATTTTTCAGATGTATATAATACATACTGAAGAATAAGTTACATCAAGCACACGTGTACACATATACACACAAGCCTTGCTGTATCCCTCCCTCATCAACAGAGAGCTTAACTGTGTTCCCTGGGTAGGATGAACTCCTAGCACAGATAACTGCAAACTGAAGAGCATCTATTTAGCAAAATTATCAAGGGACACTGGGAGGTTAACCAGGAACACCTGGATTGTAGTATTTCCTCTAAAATAGGTCACTTCCTATTCTGAAGAACTTAATCTCCTTAGTGACAAGTTGAGATCATTTTATCTATTGTCAGCAAGTATGAAACAAGAGTGTGAGCACATAACTCAATAGGTAGACCACTTTTCTGCTGCTTCTCTGCACATGCTATGGATTCCACCAACAACCAGCTAAGGGCACTGGTTGTTCAAACAATCAACAAACACCTACTCCTCTGTGCCATTAAACCTAACTATTGGCACCAGTCTTTGTGTACTTAAACCATAGTGTTCAAGAAACTACCTGGGCCCTTGCCACCTATGGTACTGGCAGAGGCAAAGAAATTGTGTGCCACTATTAACAGAGTCTAAAGAGAAAGAACATTCTTCTACACACAATCACTAACCTTATTATCCTTATAAGATCTGCCCAAGACAGAACACCTAAATTATAAAACACAGCAAAAATTATGGTTTCATTCTTTTCTCTCAATAGTGAATGTATCTGAGACATGAATTTGCAATCTTTGAATTTATCTGCTTCTGTTCCCAAGAATAACACATCATCCGGTGAGATTATCTGTACTCAAAATATTTTAAAATTGGGTATATTACAGCTATTGGGTGCTTGGCCTGCTCTCACCTTTTCTGAAAAGAAATGTTCAATTCACAGTCCCTGCTAAGAAATATCATCCTCACTTTGTTTACTGTCATTCCCTATCTCCCCCGACCCACTGCATAGATTCTTCTGACTGATCTATTAGTAAGAACCTATGCTCAAAGCAGCCACTCCATTAGATATTCAGTGGCTTATGAACTGGATGAACTGTTTGACAGAGAAGGCAAAGTAAATTAAGTTCCATCTGCAAGAAACTTGAACTAGAACATAATGAAAGAATTTGCACATTGGGAAAAGAAGCCAAACATTTAATGCCATGCACTTCTCTTGGAGCTGAAGAGCTATGTCAAGAAAAGCTGAAGTTATAAGGAAAGACAACTCATTAATTAAGCAGACAGAAAAAAATAAGAAATCTAGGAGTAAGTTGGTAACTTAGCAGTTACCAACCAATTATATTTTTCCAATAACTTAAATATCTTCCTTGGAAAACTTCTGAGTCTCTCTTCCTCAAAAACACAGGAAAATTTTATAAACATTAGAAAGTTTCAGGAACAAAAGGATTCTCAATGGAGGGAATCTCAAAATTTTCCTGAGAAACTGATGATTATGTAACTCTAACAGCATTACTGATGACTATTTATAAATATGGCAAATTATCCAAAAATCTTATCCAAACAAAAAAGCAAAAAGTAGTGTAAATAAATTCGACAGGAGTGCTAATTAGGTACCTTATTCCCTTTGAAGTTCCAAAGTCTCAGCTCATCCACATTAACAATGATAGAATCATCTACCATGAACAGTGGTATTAGGACACTCTGTATCATCACACATGCAAATGATACCATTTTTAACTTTAAAGTAAACTTGTACAGTAGAATACAACTACTATACAACCAATATCAAAAGCAATGGTCCTTTTAAAATGGTATTTGGGTAATAAATCATGACGTGGCACTCTGATAGGTAAGTGAAAGTCCATCCAAATACTACTGTTAAAAGTCTTTATGCTCAAAAACCACGGCCTTATTACTCTTTCACCGCAAAGAATGAAAATACTGTTTGACATAGTAGAATATGTTTTAAGAAAACAAAGAGAAAAAAAAGTTCAGTGACAGCAATGAGGACAAAATATAAGACCCATAACCAACCCCAGTCCCAAGTCCTTTGAAAGAAATGTGTTCCCTTCCTGATTAATAATTATTTCCTGAGTGTCGACATTATACTTAGTGATTCAATGGGAGTAAAAGCACATTCTCTCTCCCAAAGGTTTATCCATGATACTAAATAGACATCAAACAAACACAGACCTAGTTTAACTTAAAAAGAAAAACAACAAAAATAGGAAAAGAAACAACTCTCTAATTAGTTTTCATTGCAAAAATATCAGAAGTAGGGAACATATGTAGATATTAAAGAGGAACTCCCTCTTAAAAGATGGATGTCATGGGATCAAGATAGACCATTTGTCTTACAAAACCAATCAGAGATATACTGTTCCTCTAGGGAACCCTCACATGAGCAGATTTAATAGCCATCAATTCCATTATGAGCTAAAATTATCTTAAACTGCAGGCATCAAGACCACAAAAAAAATCTAACAATATTCCTTGAAAAAGTGATTAATCTGTGTTAAATACATGTAATCAGCACTGCATGTGTTATGTTTTGAGATTAAAAGATTCAATACAAACATAATGGTCCTTGCCAAATCTTGTGGAGTTTTAGAAGTTGTGGATTTTTTTTTTCTTCCATAAAGTACATTACTTGTGGAAGATCTCAAGGTGATTACACTGGAGAGCAACCCTCGCTTGATGGCTCAAAAGTATAGCAAAAAGAAAGGTATGACTTCTATGCTGATGCAAGTTCAAATCAGACCAACTTAGTAACATTTTTGCCTTGGGGTTAAAACTACCAAACACTAAGACATTTGCCCTAGTCAGTACCATTTCTGGTACTGGTTTGAGTCTTGATGTTTTTTCTAGTCTACTAAAGAACGAAAGTCAATGCCAGGAATAAGACATCACAGTTTTCATCAGATTTAGTTTTGTCCCATTTTTACTTAAAGAGTAAAAACATTTCATAGCATCTATCAAACATCTATCTCAAAGAAATAGCAGTTCTTTTATTCCTTTCCCAAGAATGGGGAGTTTTCCAATTTTCAAGTATATCTCAACCTTAGCAAAAGGTGAGAGAAGCGGGAACTCAAGGATATAGAAAAACAAGCTGTTAACACTGTTCAGAGTACATCTTATGCATACAGAAAACAGGTTCTCCAAGGGAAAAGCCTTAGGAGAGATCCATAGGCTCTCCCCAGGATAAAAATCTTTCATAAATTCAATTAATTAAATATATTCCTAAGATGTACAGCAGTTTTTATCTTATATGCATGAAGAAAACTTAGGCATGAAAGGGGTAGGGGAATTACTCAGTTCAGCAATAAAGGTGCAACATGCAACACACATTTGCTCTCCCTTGCTTTGCACACAAGTGGAAATCAATTTATCTGCACTGACCCATGTATGTCCCCTTTCAGTAACTTGATATAAAATGCTGGGCCATGTTCACTACCACATACTGTATTTGCCTGAGACTGAAACAAACTCTGAACATTCAGAGAGAAGACGCTTCCTGTTTTAACCTCACATTATTTCTAATACTTTTTTAAGTCCACATATGTATTTCACCGTTGATATAAGTGAAAATAGTGAACCACACATTTACTCCCTATAGAACTCTTAGAGAGAAAACACCTTCTAATTGTTCACAAAATTTTAAGGTTTGGGTTTTTTGTTTTGTTTGTTTGTTTTCTGATGTTTTTTCCTTCTATTTGTTCTTTCTACTCTATCTCTGGGAAAATTCAGGAATCATGCCTTACTTAATTTTAACCAAAGAATTTATATACACTAGATGTTCCACTGTACAAATACACTAGCTAAATACAGAACAATCTAAGTACCAGGCTAAAATCAAAATAACTGATCTTGCAACAAAATTTCTTTAAATTTTTTTTATTTTTTTTTTAATAGAGGCATGTTTTATTTATTTGTTTGTTTTGTTTCTACATGCACTGGGTACATTCAGAAGCACGGGAGGGTGAGAGAATTCACCAGAGACAGAGCGGGGAGCAGAGCAGGCAGAAAGACGGAAGCACACTGCTGAGGGGAGCAGCGGGCGGCAGGAGAGGTCTGCGCGCCATGTGGGACCCTCCTCCGGTGGCCGGGGAGCAGCCGGGGATCGAACCGGCGCCGCAGAGGTCGCCGGCAGCTTCGCAACCCAGCACTCAACCACTGCGCCACCGGGGAGGCCCCAAAATTTCTTTAAATTAAAAACACTACAGAGCACTATTTAAATCATAATGTTCCTGAAAATCAATTCTTAACTTGTTGCTTTTTTACAAGAACCACAGATAAACAGCTCTCTTCCTCCAAATTGTCATAACGGAATACTTACTACTGTTATTTTGAGGGAGAACATATGGCAACTAGAGGTCTTTTTAACATGCTAGCCTGCCCACCAGCAAAGAACAACACACACTGCAGGTACTGGGGGAAAAGTGGATCTTTTACCAATGGCTTTCTAGACACCTTAGACATAAGTGAACTTAAATACTTAAATCATGAGAGTAACTGAAACACACTTACACCCATTATGGAAAACATGAAACTAGAAATCTAGTCACGAATCTTTATATTCAGAAATGTACCCAACGTGAGCTTTAAAAATAAGGTATTTTTTTCACACATGGCTTTAATCATTGATTGTATCCACAAGGCAGTCAGGCTTATTCAAGGCCCCATGCGAAAATGAACTTGGCCTAGCAGTAGTCAGGAGCTTGAAAGATAATGAATTTATTCTTTTATAGTTGACTTTATTGCTAGAATTTCCTCCTATGCTTGACAAAAAGCAATCTTAAAACATTGGGTGGAGGGTGGAAGGAGAGTCTTAAGTAAAAGAACAATTTTCAAACTATATTCCAGAAACATTAAAAAAATTACTAAAATTCAGTGTAAATCATATGCTTCCGGAAACCACAAGATATATCATACCTTGCATTAGCTGAGCACAGTTAAATATAGTAATTTTTTTTTAAATTCCCCATACAATTGCAACCCCCTTATTTTGACCCCAATCCCTCCCCTCCCGCACCCCACCCCCATAGAGTGTCTCTGGTTCATAGTTTTTGTTGATTTTGATTTTCACTTTCTTATAGTTATTCATTTTCCTGGTCCCTTATTTAAGTTTTCTAGATTCCTGCTATGAGTGAGACCATCCGGTATTTTTCCTTTTCTTTCTGGCTTATTTCGCTGAGCATGATCCCTTCCGGTGCCATCCATGTTGCTGCAAATTGCATGTGTTTATCTTTTTTGAATGCTGAGTAATATTCCATGGTGTATATGTACCACATCTTCTTGATCCAATCATCTATTTTTGGGCATTTGGGTTGTTTCCAAAGCTTAGCTATTGTAAACAGTGCTGCTATAAACATAGGGGTACAGGTGCTCTTTGGAATTGATGATTCTGTGTCCTTTGGGTAAATACTTAGGAGTGGAATTGTTGGATCATATGGAAGCTCTATGTTTAGTAGGTCCAGAAATCTCCACACAGCTCTCCATAGTGGTTGGACCAGTTTGCACTCCCACCAACAGTGCAGGAGAGTTCCTTTTTCTCCACATCCTCGCCAACATTTGTTGTTGCTAGTTTTTTTAATATGTGCCGTTCTCACTGGTGTAAGATGGTATCTCATGGTAGTTTTGATTTGCATTTCCCTGATTACAAGAGATGTTGAACATTTTTTCATATGCCTGTTGGCCATTTGCATTTCCTCTTCAGAGAAGTTTCTTTTTAGCTCTTCTGCCCATTTTTTGACTGGATTATTTTCTTTGTTGTTGTTGAGTCTCATCAGCTCTTTGCAGATTTTTGTGGTCAGTCCTTTATCATTAATGTTGTGTGCAAATATGTTCTCCCAGTCGGTGGGGTTTCTCTTTGTTTTTGTAATTGTCTCTTTTGCTGTGCAGAAGCTCTTTAACTTGATGTAGTCCCAGCTGTTTATCTTTGCCTTCACTATCACTGCTTTGGGTGATGTGTCTGTAAAGATGTCTTTGATGTGCATATCACATAGTGTTTCGCCTATATTTCTTTCTATGTATTTTATGAAGAATATCTCCAAGGACTGAATTTTCTACCTGATTCATTTAATAACTTCAAATTGAAGTAAATATATCTCTTGATTTTCTACAATCTGTGAACAGTGGAAATCCTGATTGTTTTCTGAAAGTAGTCGTAGTTTAAAAATTACTATATTTAGCCAATATTTAGCCAATAAATATAGTAATTTTTAACCTACAACTACTTTCAGAAAACAATCAGGATTTCCACTGTTCACAGATTGTAGAAAATCAAGATATATATTTACTTCAATTTGAAGTTATTAAATGAATCAGGTGGAAAATTCAGTCCTTGGAGATATTCTTCATCTATACCTAGCTTTTTGTTCTCATTTGCAAATTGCCTAGCTACTATACAGTCCTACACATACACACACAAGTGCATGTGTGTGAATGCAAACATACAAACAAAAGCCAGGGACTCTGTAACCAGACTAGGCCTTAATTTATGTGCTTTCATATGAAATCTCTTCGGTTATTAGGAACAAATGTCCTAAATAATATGTAGTTTTCATTTGGTTGCAATCACTAAAGACATTAAAAGAAAAAGTCTCTAAAAACCATGACATGAGACACAAGTAAAAGGATAAATGCATTAAATTCTATGAATTTTTAGATCAGACTAAACAAGAAGTTCTTGCTTATTAAAAAAAAAAAATGTTTAATAGCTTTCCCTAAATTTGCCAACCTCAAAAAGGTAATGTCACGAAAGATCAGAAGCTGCGTATTAGGGTATTTCATTTCTTCTAACTTTCTTTCTTGTAAGTAATAAATTCTATGAAATCTTATCACCCTCAAGATCACAATAAACGCACTCATCCATTAAACATACTCACAAATTAAGAACTGTCTTATGTCAGGCACTGTGCAAAGTAGTAAGAGCCAATTCATTGCATTCCTAAAGTTCATAGAGAGCTTATAAAAATCTTTTAATTCTGCAAATTTATGAATACCTTATTATCTACTATCTTCCAAAAGTATATTTAAAAGATTACCTTTATCTTTACTTGACATTACTCTTGACCCATCCACATTTCCTCTTTATCATTAATCAAAATGAAAAAAAAATGAATAAAATTGTCAACAAGTCCATCAGTTTCTAGTGTAGAGGTGCACTAGTTTCTCAGTGTTACTAGCTGGGATTATTAGTGCTTTTGATGCAAATAAATTCGTAAAATGCTAGCTTACTCCAAGTTCAGTAATTGTCACAGACTTTATTTTGCTATTAATGTACATTTTGAAAACTCAAATGAGGAATATTATGTTTACAACTTCCCAAGTAAATTTCACCATTAATACATTAATTTTTCTTCAAAACTATTACTTCCAGGAATAATGTCCATGAAAATTATGATTTGATACTTTCGAGTTCAGCTTGTCTACTATCTTCAGCAAAAACATGTTCATAATCTGCTTCTCCCAGTTTCTATGACTGTTTTTTTTTTTTATTTCTGCCTGTCTGTCTTTCCTCCTCTTGCCTCTCTCCCTCTTCAACCCCCTATCTGTATCTGTCTTTCTCAGCTCCTCTCTTTTGCTCTCTCTCTCATCCCCACCATTTCTCACTACTTCATCCCCTCCCCCCTGCTTATATCACTCTCTGCCTTCCCCCCCCCCTTTAAAACCTTTGGCAAACCTAACCATTGATTTCATGGCAATAGGAGAATCAATATTGATCCCATATTTAACAAAGAGGCTTTTGGCTATATACAGCTATTGATACATTGAGTAGAAATAACAAATTATTGTGATGTATCAATTAAGATGTAACCTTTGTTTTACTGTTTTAGTAATTGGTACTACTGTATCTAGAAACATCTCTTAAATCAAAGCTGAAATACTCTGCCTATTTAATCATAGAGGGAAATAAGCCATTAATTACATCGAATGTGAAAATGATCTATTGATCTAATAGGAAACAATATGACAAATTAACAGATCAGGTGAATTATATCTACTTAATGGTAATTAAGAGATCAAATAGGCACAAGGTTACATTTTAGAGAAAAGTATTTCCAATTTAAATAAAGACATTTTTAAAAGTCTATCTTTAGCACAAAAAAATATAGTTAACATAATGGATCTAACATGTAAATTGTATAATCAAGAATCAACTTCCACATATTTGAGTCTTATATTTTTGATATTGACACTCCCAAACTCAGTAATAAATGAGGCAAAGATAATGTGAAAAATCAAGTAGTGTAATTATATGCTGAGGTGAATCACTCAGCAGAAATAAATTCCAAAGCTCTTCTCCACAGGAGTACAAATATTATGAAAATCAATTTTGTCAGAAATCCAGAAATTAACCAAAGTCCTGCAACAAACCGTGGAAGGGTTATTCAAGAATGTAACGCTCAATCTTGGTAAAAACAGCAAACATTGTGGCATTTGAACTTATCCTGTTTCCTACACACAGCCTTTTGAGTGTGATGACATCCTTGAAAACCAACAGCCTAAAACCAGAGTGAAAAACAGGTGCCTAGCAGTCACTGGGTAAAACAAAATAAGGTTGGAGCATCTCCAAATCCCAATTCCTTGATAACTACCATCAATTCACATGCATAAAAGTTCCCTGGAAATAACCAACAAGATCTGTCTTTTTTGACCAAACTCAGAGGGGGCATTTGCTAAAAACATTTAATGGTAATTCTTTACCCTGCAGCTGCCTAAGGTGGTAATAACAGTTCAGGCAAATAATAAGCTGACCAAATATTTCAAAAACAAAAATAAAAGAACTAGCTGGGGAATTAGATGCTGTAGGGACAGGAATGGCCACTGAGCAGATTTTCTAGGATCCCATGCAGACCAGGTAAAGGAGTTCTGGAGCCCTCAGGGGTTTTGCCGGTCTTTTATTGGGGTTCACCAGGCATATGGCAGGCAGGGGTGCTGGGGGGCCAGGAGGCTGGCAGGTCTCCAGCCCCCAGTAGGCCTTCACTCTGGGCTCTGCGGCCTTCTCTCAGTTTCTGCTTCTCTTGCTTCTCTCTCGGCTTCTCTTTTGGCTTCTGCTGGCGCCCCTGTGATGCCACTCTTATAAGCCCAGTCTCAGTCCAGGTGAATCCCACCTACCTATGCCCACACCCTACTCCAGGTGCCCGCCATCAGGCATGCATTCAGGACTGCAAGGATCCATCATCTATCCTGATGGCGGGAGGGCAGAAAAGCCTGACATTTTTCCTTACTCTACAGATGCCCACAGGGAGAACTGTGGCATTTCAACCTATTCTTGGAAATCTGGAGAAAACCAAGCATATGCACACAAATGAGCACATACCCAGTAAAGCCCTGAGAAGGCCAATGCTCTTATATCTGGCTAACCATGGGTCTCTAAGTACTAAGGCAGAGTTGTGAACTACCTCCCTGAGCATACAGCGTGTGCTCTAACATACACACACAAAGCTCCTAGACAGAGGCCTGGAGAAATGCTAATTCCATACATTGAAGGAAATAATCCAATTATTAACTGACCAATAAAAGAAGCTCACAAATAAGATAACCTAGCAGAGGCTTCTACAGCTACACAGGACAAAATATACATATATTTATTAAGAACTCAGAAAAATTAAATAAGCAGCAGAAAAGTATCCATTACAGCAAACCCTGAAGGAGTGGGTTATCATTTACAGTTGCCATATTATGAAAAATACTCAGTTTTCAACAATTAGGAAGTATGCAAAGAAACAAAAACATATGATCCATATAGGAACAGAAAGTACTTAAGCGAAACTGGCAGGAGGAATCCTAGATTTTGGACCTAACAAAGTCTTTAAATAATATTAAAAATAATTATATTTAATGAATCTAAAGGAAACTAACTAAAGAAAAAAAAGAATGAGAAAGTTGAGTCATCATTAGAAGATACTAACAAAGATGTGGAAACGATAAAAAGCAGATATTCTGTAATTAAGAACTACAACAACAAAAAGGAAAAATTCACTAGCCATCCACAACAACATGCTTGAGGAGTCAGAATCACTGGTATTTTGAAGATGGGCCAACTGATATATTTAACTGGATTACCAGAAAAAAAAGACATCACAAATACAGTTTCAAGTATGTGTGACATCATCAAATATGTCAAAATATGCATCATGACAGATTCACCCAGAAGGAAAGGAGGAAAAGGAGAATCATTTTTTATTAAATGGTAGCGGAAAACTTCCAAAAGTGGATGAAAAAGGGTTAAAAAGCTTGATGAATTTTAAGTAGGAAAAGCACAAAGAAATCTAAATACATGACAGTCAAGGTGTCAAAAACCAAGAAGAATTTAGAAAGCAGCAATTATCATGCATTAAACTTATTAGTAAGATTAACAGCTGACTTTAAGGCACAAATAACAGAAGCCAGAAGGCAGTGGGAAAACATTAAAAAGTTAAAAGAAAATAATTGTTAACCAATTATTTGACAAGAATTTCCTGTCAAACAAAATAATCACTCATAAATGAAGTAGAAATCAAAATATTTTTGGGTAACCAAAATGATTTTTTTGCTAGCCAGTATGCTCTATAAAAAAAAAAAAAACCAAAGGGAATTGTTGTGGCTAAAATGAGAAGGATATGAGTCAGCAACCAGAATGTACATAAAAAGGACCAGTAAAAGCACATACATATACAAATATAAAAAACAATATAAAAATATTTTGGGCTTAACTCTTTTTCTCCTGATTTAAAAAACATTGATTCAAAAGAACATCTGTACCCCTATGTTTATAACAGCACTATTTAAAATAGCTAAAACCTGGAAGCAACCCAAATACCCAAAAATAGATGACTGGATCAAGAAGATGTGGTACATATATACAATGGAATATTACCCAGCAATCAAAAAAGATAAACTCATGCCAGTTGCAGCAACATGGATGGAGCTAGAAGGAAATATGCTCAGTGAAATAAGCCAGAAGAAAAAAGAAAAACAGCAGATGGTTTCACTTATAACAGGAATAAAGGGGAACCAATTAAGATAGCAGTGTAAAAAAAATAACAATACAAAAACACAATAAAACAAAAACAGACAATTATAAACCAGAGACATCCTGCAGGGGAGGAGGAGGGGGAGGGATCAGAGGGAGGGAGGGAGGAGCACAGGGGACTGAGGTGATGGTGCACGGGTGCCTTGGGGAAGAAAATTCTATGGGGACTACACCAGAGGGGTTGAGGGGAAGCAAATACTGTTTAAAAATTAACAATGATGCAAAAAATAATTTAAAAAATAAATAAAAGACACTATGAAGAACAATAGTTATAAATGAGTGTTGAAGGACATACAATGTGTGACAATGCAACCTGTACAACATAGCACAAAAGAGAGTTACAGAGTACAGTATTGCTGATACTGATATATAGGGAGGCAGCACTGAATTCTCCAGTCAACAGTTTAGAAATGAAGCTATTATGTCACTATCATCCCTGTAAAACGTTGTTAAGGGGAATTATTCCACTTTCTACAAATGTATTCACTTTCTAAAAGTTTGAGCATCTGTTCCTAGAATTGTAATATTTGTTCGAGTTTTTTTTTGTTTTCCCCCACAGTCCAATTTCCCATAATCGTCTGCTTTACTAAGATATAAAGGTGGTATTTATTCAACACTAAATTCAAGTATTTATACAAATACTATTTCTATAGCCCTCTTCAAAGAAACTGAAATTCATATGGAACCACAAAAGACACTAATAAGGCAAAACGATCCTGACAAAAAAAGAAGAGTGGATGTATCACACTCCCAAACTTCAAGCTATACTACAAAGCTATAGTAACCAAATCAGTATTGAACAAACACAGACATACAGACTAATGGAATAGAATTGCGAGACCAGAAATAAGCCCGCACTTATATGGACAGTTAATCCATGAAAAGGAGTCAAATGTACACAGTAAGAAAGAGGAGAGTCTCTTCAAGAAATAGTGTTAGGAAAACTGAACATCCACATGCAAAAATATTAAACTAGATCACCATCTCACAACTTACACGAACAGTAACTCAAAATAAATTAAATGCATGAATGTAAGGTCTGAAACCATAAAATATATTGAAGAAAACAGAGATAAAACACTCCACAACACTGGCGTCAATGATGACTTTTGTAGATTAGTTTACAATGGCAAGAGGAACAAAAGAAAACAAACAGATGGAACCATATCAAAACAAAAAGCTTCACCACAAAGGAAACCATCAGCAAAACAAAGAGTCACCCATCTAAAGGGGAGAAAATATTTGCACATTAAACATCTGACAAAGTGCTGATATTCAAGATATATAAAGAATTCATAGAACTCGACAAAACAAACCTAACCCAAAAGGAGGGGGGGTGAAATGCTAAACAGACATTTCTCCAAAGGAGATATACAGATAGCTAATAGACAAATGAAAAAAATCTCATGATCACTTGTCATCAGGGATATGTAAATCAAAACCATAACAAGATACCATCTCACACCTGCAAAAATGTCCCATATCAAAAAGATCAAAAACAAGTGTTGGCAAGGATGTGGAGAATAAGGAACCATTGTACACTGTTGGTGGAAATGTAACTGGTCCAGCCCCTGTGGAAAACAGAATAGAGGTTTCTCAAAATAGTAAATAGACCTATCATATGACCCAGTAACCCAGCAATTCCACTCCTAGATGTTGACCTAAAGAATTCAAAAGCACTAATTGTGTGTGTGTGTGTGTACTCCTATGTTCTTTGCAGCCATATTTATAATCACCAACTTAGGGGAACAATAAGTGCCCAAGAACAAAGGAGTGGATTAGAAAAATATGGTATATATAAACAGTGGAATACTACTCAGTTATTTAAAAATGATGAACTTTTGTTATTTGAAAAATGGATGGAAGTGGAAAAGGTTGTGCTAAGTGAAATAAGTCATAAGAAAAAAAAATGCTGAATGTTTTCAACTATATGTGTCATATAGTGAAACAAAACAAAGGAGCAAAAAAAAACCAAACCAATAACAAACCCTTGACATTTGACTGCAAAACTGAGGCTACCAGAAGGAGAGGGTGGCAAGATGCAGAGTGGAGGGAGGGGTCCAATGGAGCATGGTGGAAGATAGCTGGAGCTTTGGTGGTGGGCATGGTGCAAAAACATACAGTTGTATATATTAGTATACCTCGTGAAACAAATATAGTGTTGTAAGCAAATTACTTCATTAAACATAATTGGAGGGCCTCCCTGGTGGCACAGGCGGTTGAGTACTGCACTGTGAAGCTGTCCACAGCCTCTGTAGCACCGGTTCAATCCCAGCCGGCCGGTGAGAACCCCACATGGTGAAGCAGACCTCTCCTGTCTCGCCCGCTGCTCCCCTCAGCAGTGTATTTTGTCAGTCTGCCTGTTCTGTTCCCCACTCTGTCTCTGGTGAATCCTCTCACCCTTCCATGCATCTGGCTTGTACCCTGGTTCTTGTATAAATAAATAAAAATTTGTAAAAAATGCCAAAAAAAAAAAAAATAATTAGAAAAAAGGAAGAGGAAAAGAAAGGGAAGGAATAATACTATTCTTCTAATAAACTTCTTCACTGTTTGAGTGCTCCAATGTGTTATTTAATAAATATCTATAATAAACTGCCATATCAAAATGAAGCATACAGAAAGGATACTTAATTCCAACTAAAATTTAAATACATTTTTTTTTTCAAAATGTGATTCTTATAACGGATGAAATATTTTTACCTAGTTGCCATTATGTACCAGGTACTGGGTGCAGCATAAGGATAACACAGTTATTAACAAGACAAAGTGCCTGCCTTCATATACTTCTTACTACAGGAAGATAAAGGTAACAAGCAAACCAACAAAGTAATTACAGATGAAAATAAGTACTATATAGGAAATTTTTTTAAAGAATTATAAGAAAAGGGAAAGAAGAAGAGGAAATCACATACAGGAAGACTTTATAAAGGAACTGATATTTAAAATATGATTTAGGGTCTCCCTGGTGGCACAAGGGTTAAAGTCTCAGCACTATCAAGCTATTCCCAGCCACTGTTGTATGAGTTCTATCCCGGCCAGGGAACTAACCCATATGGCACAGCAGACCACTCCTGTCTTGCCTACTGCTCCCCTCAGCAGTGTATTTCAGTGGATCTGCCTGTTCTGCTCCCCACTCTGTCTCTGGTGAATCCTCTCACCACCTCCCCACACCTCTGGCCTACACCCCAGTTCTTATATGCATAAATAAATCTTGTTAAAAAATTAAGATATGATTTAAAGGGTGAAATTAAGTCAGATTGTAAGAAAAAAGAATTTTTGTCAGTTGAGGGAAAATACTGTAGCCAGATAAGTTTGGAATGCTGTAAAAACCTCAACTGTTATAGGTTCAGTACCTGTTTCACTCTTGCTAAAAGTTCACGGCAAAAGGAAAAGAATGTAAAGAGATCAAAAATTAAAAGAAAAGCAGACATAACAGCTAAAGAAGGTGGAAGTATTGGGGGAAAATTACTTTTATTTCCCTGTAGCTGAAAGATATACCACACCTTGCCACCACTGCAAAGATAGGCGTATACAGTGCTGACTGCACTATGTTGGTCTTGGTCACCTGCCTTGCTTTGTCCAGTGGAATATGAGAGGAAGTGGCAATGTGTTTGTTCCATGCCTATTAATGAAGAATCACTTCTTTTCACTATTCTCTGGTACCTTCTGCTATTGATAAAACAAATTCCCCAGGAAAGACACTGCCTCTTGAGCCTGGAATTCAAGAGAAATATGCATAGAACATATCCCTTAGCAAGGAGACATGAGTGGCAAGATCAGCCATAAAGATGACCATTCATTCAGCCCAGCCTAGATCAACCAACACCCGGTGAGCCTGCAGAAAGGCATGCATGAATCAATAATTACTGCTTCATTCCACAGAATTTGGGAGATATTTGTACATTACAGCTAAGAAAGACTTTTGATGTCAGACTCTGGGCTAGGCATTTGACATGGGTTAGTTCATCCAAACTGCCCTCTCATCCTATGAGATAGATTTTACATTTAGCCCTATTTAACAGATAAGGAAACTGGAGATTGACAGGTTAAATAACCTGCTTACACTCACACAATATTGTGGAAGAACCAAGCACAAGTTTAATTTCAAAGTCCTGTCACTCTTATCACTGAGGTAATCTAAACACAGTGCTAGTAAGCCTTCCTACCACTTTTTTTCTTTAGAAATAACTTTTTTTTACATCATTATTCATTTTTGCACAGTATTTTATTTCTCCCCTCAGGTACTTCCTACCACTTTAAATAGCATCACTGTTTATCTTCCAGAAAAATCTAGAGTCAAGTAGCAAGTAGCTATACCAGAAAAAGAGTAATTTAACTATCATTTAAATTTGATTGTGAAATTTTTCTAATTAAATTCACCTTTTGGAAAAATGTCTAACTGAAAATAATTGTCAGTTCACATTGTAAGTACATGATTTGACAGTGATGACAGTGCTGGAAAAGGAAGTATAATGACAAGAAAGTTCCTTTTAGAAATAAAAGTTAATAAATTCCTTCATCTGAATTAATAAAATCATGAAAATTGTGAAAACTAAAATTCATTTAAAGTGCAGCACTTAATACATAGTTCAGTTTTTTTCCCACATATGATTCTGCTTCATATACCATCAGGATATAAAATAACATGATTTATGATATGATTTAAAACAAAGGACATTTATACATTCCACAATCCATCAAAAATAAGTACGCAGGAAATAGACTAGTCTGCTTCTGAGAGGGAAAATATCCATGTGACTTCCTGATTTGGTGGTAGGGAAATCAAGCTGAATGAATTGATGTAACATCACTTTAACAGCATAAAGAGATTTTGAATATTTACTTTTTGTTTAAATTACAAAAAAGTTTAAGATTACTGTAAGAGAAATGGAAAAGAAAAAGGTATTGAAACAGTCTTAGAATTTTTAGTTACTCTTAACAGTGGGTGATACAAAATTTTTTTTCCTGCAGTTTTCTTATTAGCCTAAAGGCTATTGTGGGTAAGAAAAGAGTGTGTAACCAAGAAAGGAATTTAGTGTCATTAAACACTTAAGCTTAATAAAAGGATGTTTCCTGACCCTCCTCACTGAACTATAGTTATCAAAAGATAATGGAATTAGTCATTCTATTTATTTCTAACATTTCAAATACACTTATTTCTCTATTAAAAACATATATAGCATTAGTACCAAGCCACAAAGTTAAACCAAGAAGATAAAAACCACACAGAAACAAAGTCAGGCAATATACTGAAAGGCACTGCTCCAAAAATCTCAGCTAATGAAATAGTCTTTTCATCCAGGATTACTAGCCCTTATTAAAAAATCACTTGCATAAGTAATTATATTTTTATAGAAAAATATCATCAAAATCTATTAGAATAAAGCATGTCATTACTATAATAATCACTTTCAGGAGACATAACAGGTACTGTACTCAAACATAAAATTTTATCTTGTTTTCACCATTTCATAGATGTTGACCCTGTGCAAGCATCTCAACTACAAAATGTAAATATCACCTACCAATTACTTGCCTTCTATAGAGTAGGTATTCCACGAACTAGTTTCTCTTTCCCTTTGCATGAGTCAAAAATTCCACGCTAATTTAGCAAAGGAAGTGAAGTGACCTAGTAGTCTCAAAAAGAGAAGTACACTACTCCCTAGTTTATCCCCACTTTATACAAGCTCCCAACACACATAGTAATCAGGCATGGATGAAAGTGCCTACTGAAGTAGAGCTAAACAGATAATTCTACAAAGAAGATATACAGATGGCCAATAGGCACACGAAAAAAGTGCCCATCACCACCTATCTTCAGGAAATGCAAATCAAAACCACAACGAGATACCATCTCACACTTGTGAGAATGGGCCATATCAAAAATTCCAGAAACCACAGTGTAAGAGAGGATGTAAAGAAAAAGGAACTCTCATACACTATGAGTAGGAATGTAAACTGGACCAGGCCCTATGGAAAACAGAATGGAGGTTTCTCAAAATATTTCTAATTTCCATTCTAGGTATCTATCTGAAGGATGCAAAAACATTAATTCAAAGGGATATATGCACTCCCATATTCACTGAAGCACTATTTACAATAGCAACTTATGGAAACAATCCAAGTGCCCAAGGGCAGATGAGAAGATAAGAAGATGAGGGATATACACATAATGAAATACTACTCAGGTATGAAAGAAAAGAGGAAAGGAAGAAAGGAAGGAAAGGAAGGAAAGGAAGGAAAGGAAGGAAGGAAGGAAGGAAGGAAGGAAGGAAGGAAGGAAGGAAGGAAGGGAAGGAAGGGAAGGAAGGGAAGGAAGGGAAGGAGGGAAGGAAGGGAAGGAAGGGAAGGAAGGGAAGGAAGGGAAGGAAGGGAAGAAGGGAAGGAAGGGAAGGAAGGGAAGGAAGGGAAGGAAGGGAAGGAAGGGAAGGAAGGGAAGGAAGGGAAGGAAGGGAAGGAAGGGAAGGAAGGAAGGAAGGGAACGAAGGGAGGGAAGGGAAGGAAGGGAAGGAAGGGAAGGAAGGGAAGGAAGGAAGGAAGGGAAGGAAGGGAGGAAGGGAAGGAAGGGAGGGAAGGAAAGGAAGGAGGGAAGGGAGGGAAGGAAGGAAGGAAGGAAGGAAGGAAGGAAGGAAGGAAGGAAGGAAGGAAGGAAGGGAGGAAGGGAGGAAGGGAGGAAGGGAGGAAGGAGGAAGGGAGGAAGGGGGAAGGGAGGAGGGAGGAAGGGAGGAAGGAAGGGAAGGAAGGGAAGGAAAGGAAGGAAGGGAGGAAGGAAGGAAGGGAGGGAAGGAAGGAAGGAGGGAAGGAAGGAAGGAAGGAAGGAAGGAAGGAAGGAAGGAAGGAAGGAAGGAAGGAAGGAAGGAAGGAAGGAAGGAAGGAAGGAAGGGCCTCCCTGGTGGCGCAGTGGTTGAGCACTGGGCTGCGAAGCTGCCCATAGCCTCTGAAGCACTGGTTCAATCCCAGCCAGCAGGCGAGGGTCCCACATGGTGCAGCAGACCTCACAGACCAGCTGCTGCCCACTGCTCCCATCAGTAGTGTGTTTCGTCAGTCTACCTGTTCTGTTACCCACTCTGGCTCTGGTGAATCCTCTCACCCTTCCTCGCTTCTGACTGTACCCAGTGCTTGTATAAATAAATAAATAAATCTTTTTAAAATAAATAAATAAATAACTTCTGTCAAAAAGAAAAATGTCTGCTCAAAATGGAAGCACAGACATAACAGACAACCAAATTAGAACTGCAGTCAATGCAAAGGGAAAGCAAATCTAAACCAAGAAATAGGAATTTATTCCTTCTGTTCAATACAATATATTGTAATATTTCATTGCTATATATAATTTTAAAGAAATGTATCACAGAATAGAAATTTGACATCATTAAGTCTGCTTTCATTTTGTAAACTAAGGGATTACTAGTGAAACTTGCATACAAAGATTAGTATTTTTGCCAATGAAATGAACCTTGAGAGGTTTCAGCCACTCAAAACTGAAATATCTTTTCAAAAACTTTTCTTCTAAAACACAATTTACAAAACACTTGTAGCAATTCACCTAGCAAGTGTCCTTAATACTACAACTTAGAAAATATTTTACCTGAGCGCAGTCTATTTGGGCTGCATTCATACCTCATGCCTATTTATGCTCATGTAGCCAACCAAATGACTACTAGATGTCTTTTTCACTACTTTCCCAATACTTTTCAGTTTCTATTTTCAGTTTTTTTTTTCAGATAACTGAGCATAATTTAGTTATGTGTGTTAGCATAATTTCCTCTAGTTCAATCTATGTTGTCACAAACATCAAGAGCTTTTTTCATACCTAAGTAGTATTCCATTGTGTGTATATACCACATCTTAACCCACTAACTAGAATGTCTTTCCCATTACTTTTCTCTTTCTACTCTCAGTTCTTTTCAGATAATCATTGCCTTATCAGAACGTTAACCTGTTTCTAAATACTAAAATCAGAGAGCTAGGTAGAATTTTTAGAAACCATCTATTCCAAATCCCTCATATACACGTATTAATATAGATCCAGAAAAATTAAAGTCTGTGTCCATTATTGTTCAAGATCACAAAGCCAGAAATAAAATTAAAACATTTTGGACTCCCAATGTCATCATTGTTTTTATTCCCTTCCATTACCAGGGAGCAGGCATGAGGAAGGGAGGAAAGGCAATTCAGATGCCAGAGCAGCAAAGCAGATAAACCCAGCAAAGGGTATATTCACCAGAACGGTGGTTTGACTTGGTGTCAATTCAATTATCATTACAGCGTAAAGATGACCACAAGGCATGCTAATACATTTACCATTAAAAGATCAAATTATTTAGTCAGTAATAGTAACAATACCTCACTGGTTTGACAACTTATACCCCCTATCCATGATTAATAACAAAATGTAATTTGGCACAAGAAAAAAGCAAAATTTCATGGAAAACTTCTAGGCTTATTCTAAATCTATCTCAAAAGCATAAAACTTAAAGGTTATATAATTAACTACAAGTATACATGAGAACACTTTACTAGGGACTGAAAAAATTGAACCAAAGAATAATGAAATTATTCAAAATAACATAGAACTTTCATTAATTTTCTATTATTTTAGCTATTTCCTTCTCAACAACCAAAAAAGGATATCTTCCTCATTCATGGATAATAATACCAAGACTAAGAAGTGTACCAAATCACTAAACAATGACTACACAGCAGAAACTAAAACACAGTGTTGTCCGATTCCACACATATTGACGTCATAACATGATGGTGTGGTGGATTAAAGATTACCACAAATTCTTTGGGAAGGAGGGTTATTAAGCTGCTCTGACTGATGGAGTATAACAGAAGTGATATTCCAGGCCCAGATCCAGACTGTAATAAGACTTGTAGCTTCCAAGCTTCATCTCTTGAAATCCAGTCTATCCTCAAGTTCACTGATCCTTCCCTCATCCACTATTGATCACTGCCAACAAATTCAGCACATTTTTTATCAAGGTATCCTATTTTCCAGTTCTCAGATATCTATTTGTTTCTTCTTTTTTACCTTTCCCATATCTCATCATACCCCTCATCCCCATCTCTCATAATACCCTACAAGGTATCAACCTTCTCTTGTGAATTATTCAACATATTTATTGCAGTTATTTTAAAGTCCTGGTGGTGGGTACAGTATGGTAACAACACCTGAGAGTGGGGAGGCTATTCTTCTAATTCACAAACAACAATGTACTTCACAGTTACCACAATGAAAAAAAATAAATAAAATTTTACCTCAATACAAGAAAAGTCCTATACTGTTGTTTCCAACTGATATTTTAAATGTAAATCACTTTCACCTCTTTTTTAATATTTAATAATCTTGAGATATATTCTGGACACTGTTGATATGTTTTTACAAACTACAGATCCTGTTATTTTCCACAGTGTTTCCTGGGCATGGTGCTACAAAATGGGAAAAGGATTCTATTTTATCAATGAAAAACCAGAGGAATTTACCAATTCCCTTTAACATACCAACGCTGAAAACGCAAACTGTCTCCCCTGAGGCAAGTAGCCGCTCAAGTCTCTGCTCATCTCACTCATCCAGGCTTCCAATTTTATTTTCCCTGGGTCATTTGGAACTTTGCCCCATGCATGCACAGGCTTTGAGGAGATTTTATATGCTCAAATATAGACACTCACTTCGCTGTGACTCCCTACATTCTAGAAAATCTCCCTCAATTCCCAAACACCCTGCAGCCCCAAGTTCCATCCTCTGGCTTCTCAAGACCAAAAAAAATAATAATAAAAAAAACCAAGAGAGAAAAAGATTTCTGCCTTGCCCCTAGAGAAACTGAGAAATGCTCTGGGAGAGGATGGGAGTGTATGTGTCATTCAGCTTTCATTCAGATTCATAAACTACAGAAGAATTTGAATAGTATTCTTAGCTATGTACAATGATTTAAGTGATAAGAATGAATAAAAGAGAACTCTAAAAAATATTCTGAGTCTGAGAAAATATACCCAGAATATATATGAAGAGAAGACAGGGACTTTTCTTCAAAACTGAGATCCAAACCTCACTGGAGAGTGCATGGCTGCCAGCTACTAGCTGGTGAAATAATTTAATGCTTTGACCTGAGCCAAAGATTAAACACAGTCAGGAAGCCAAGGGTGACAGATTAGAAATCACAAATGAGGACTGGTAAGCCAGGAACCCTCCACCAGATGGCCAGGAGCCTGAGGCTAATGAAGGTGACACCGCAGACAGGCACTAAAAAACTGAAAACCTACTGCTGGACTGCCATGGAACCAAGGCTAGCAGGCAAAGCACTATGGGTCAGGGTTCGCAAATAGGAAAATCTCCACCAGACAGTCAGCAGAGAGAAGATGGCAGGCAGAGAATGGCAAGCCAGAACTTGTATCAAAAACTTACTAGAGAGTGAATGGCACTCATTATTACACATACACACTAGTGGCACCAGTGGAGACAGCAGGAATGGAAACATACCAGATCTGAGAAGAGCAGGAAAACCCAGTCCTGCAACAATATAACTTATGCACTATCAGATAATGAATCTTAAAATTTCTTGACAAATGATATGTATCCATGGAATCTAGGAAGTCAGTAAAGAACAGATTTAGAGAGGCAATAAAATTATTAAATGACAAAGTATATAAATGTGGATCTAACCCATCGATTTCCTTCTTTTAAGGACTGAATCCCTTTCAACTCCGGCCAAATTTTGTTCATTCTTCACTGCTTTTATAAAAATATAAACATATACACATACACTTATATCTTATTCTGTATATAGTCTGTGTCTCTCAGATTGGGGGAGAGGGGAGAGAGAGAGAGAAACAGAGATAATGACAGGGCGGAGGGGAGCACACTTGCAAACGCATGCGCAAGGTTCTAACTTAGCCACTAGAAGGTTAACTATTCAAGCTATTCTTCCATTACTAGGAGCCAAAAGCTGAGTAATGATTTGACACAGAATCTACAGAATACTGTAAGCAGAGGAACTGTTAACAATTTTGTTTCAGACTACCTACTGTGAGGTTTATGAAATGTATAGTCATGCTGGCATTAAGCAGTGCACATAATTTTCACAAACAATAAACCCTTGTCCTAAATATTCTCTGTGGAAAAAATTCCACTAGGCTTAAAGTTTAGAAGTTTTTATTCAAAGCCAATGAAAATGTCTCCTCTAATTGCCCAGATAATGCTAAACTTTCAATATATTTCTAAGTCATAATTTGAAACATCAAACTTTCTAATATTAATGCCAAAAAACAATAATGTCCATAAAATTATGACAAATTTTTAAAGCATTTCTAGGAAAAAGAATATACTTTCATTTGTTATAAGTCCATAATGTTTAAATACATGAAGGAGGGTACCTATTTTGAAGGGTCGGATTCCACAACACTATTTCAGATCAGACTATTCTTTACAACAAAGGTGGTTCCAACATGGAACATGCCAGTTTTAATATTAGTTCATAATCTTTTTTATATCACTGTGTGTGACTTTTCAAATGTTCTAGGCAAGAGACCAATAAACCAAAATCCGGCCAGAACTACTTAAAAGCAAAATTTTCCTTTTAGTTCTTTTGGCAATACTTTGTGAAACACCCAAAAAGAAAGCTATGCTACAACTCAAACAAGTTTGGCACCAAACACCATGGAAAATTATTACCTTATAAAAGACATGTGTATCGTTTGAAATGTATACTGTTCTAATTGAGGTAAAAAAATAATTTAGCAATGGTAAAAATCTGTAAGTGTTGCTGTATATCGAAGTATTCATCGTGTGGACACAATCCACAGTTGAATTAAAGTGTCAGGGGAGCAGCATAATTTGTCCATGGGGAGTGGGGAGGGGACATGGGTAGGAATTAGAACCTACAAGGACCAGAAAAGTGGGCTGAAAATATTGGAGACATGACAAGAGAGCACACCCAGGCACCAAATGGAGTCTATGAGGAAAGTCATGGAGAGGTCTACAGAATAGCTGGTTCTGTGTAGCTATAGCCTCAGCAGGTTCCCTGCTGGACTGTGGTGATAAGCCAGAGCTAGCTGATGATCAGCACTGCTACCAATCAAGAAACAAACTAGACAGTGAGCTAGAGACAGAGAAGAGAGGCAGTTTTGTGTATATTGGTTACTCTGTTTGAAAGTAAAAGACAAAATGACCTTAAGGAAAAAAATAGTTTCTGTTTTACATCTGGCCTTCTAAATATCACTCATCTTGTTCTTTTTGCAAACATAACCCAGAAAAGTAGTTCCCAGTTTAAGCCAACTGACACAGCATTCTACCACCAGCACGCAGGATATAATGAATAAACATTTTTTTTAATAATAAATTTTATTTTTATATTCCCCATACAATTGCAGCCCCCCATTCTGACCCCAATCCCTCCCTCCCACCCCCGCCCCCCTAAAAGTGTCTCTGGTTCGTAGTTTTTTGTTGATTTTGATTTTCACTTTCTTATAGTTATTCGTTTTCCTGGTCCCTTATTTAAGTTTTCTAGATTCCTGCTATGAGTGAGACCATCCGGTATTTTTCTTTTTCTTTTTGGCTTATTTCGCTGAGCATGATCCCTTCCAGTGCCATCCATGTTGCTGCAAATTGCATGTGTTTATCTTTTTTGAATGCTGAGTAATATTCCACGGTATATATGTACCACATCTTCTTGATCACAAATGCATCTTTTGGGCATTTGGGTTGTTTCCAAAGCTTAGCTATTGTAAACAGTGCTGCTATAAACATAGGGGTGCAGGTGTTCTTTGGAATGGATGTTTCTGTGTCCTTTGGGTAAATACCTAGGAGTGGAATTGCTGGATCATATGGAAGCTCTATGTTTAGTAGGTCCAGAAATCTCCACACAGCTCTCCACAGTGGTTGGACCAGTTTGCACTCCCACCAACAGTGCAGAAGAGTTCCTTTTTCTCCACAACCTCGCCAACATTTGTTGTTGCTAGTTTTTTTAATATGTGCCATTCTCACTGGTGTAAGATGGTATCTCATGGTAGTTTTGATTTGCATTTCCCTGATGACAAGTGATGTTGAACATTTTTTCATATGCCTGTTGGCCATTTGCATTTCCTCTTCAGAGAAGTTTCTTTTTAGCTCTTCTGCCCATTTTTTGACTGGATTCTTTTCTTTGTTGTTGTTAAGTCTCATCAGCTCTTTGCAGATTTTTGTGATCAGTCCTTTATCATTAGTGTTGTGTGCAAAAATGTTCTCCCAGTTGGTGGGGTTTCTCTTTGTTTTTGTTATTGTCTCTTTTGCTGTGCAGAAGCTCTTTAATTTGATGTAGTCCCAGCTGTTTATCTTCGCCTTCACTATCACTGCTTTGGGTGATGTGTCTGTAAAGATGTCTTTGATGTGCAAATCACGTAGTGTTTCGCCTATATTTCCTTCTATATATTTTATGGTTTCAGGTCTTATGTCTAGTTCTTTAATCCATTTTGAGTTGATTTTGTGTATGGTGTGAGGTAGTGGTCAAGCTTCATTCTTTTGCATGTAGCGACCCAGTTTTCCCAGCACCATTTATTGAACAAACTTTCTTTGCTCCAATGCATAGTCTTTGCTCCTTTGTCAAAGATTAGTTGACCATAAATCTGTGGGTTTATTTCTGGATTTTCTTGAATAAACATTTTTTTATTAATTCATCTACATAACTAAACACATATTATATGAGGAAAAATATTATAAAATCATTTTGTTATTATTTTAATGATATGTATTCTTTCATGATAAAACATGCCCTTAGGATATCTCACCATATTTTTCCCATCAATGCACAATTTTTCTAAAGTAAAATTTTTCTCTTGGCCATAAACTGCTAAATTACCACTCAGTTGCTAAGACATATACTAAATAAATTAGCATAAAAGGTAATAGGTATAAGTGAGATCAAAATTTATTTCATGATCTATTCTAATCATTTCATTATCTAAGTATGAGCCATGCAAAATGTCCTTTAGCATTCAAGTGAATCAAAAAGTTTTCCATTTTGAACCTTATTTCTTCCCCCTAAATAATGGCATCTCTTTGCTAGAACACACAACAGTTCATTAGGTGATCGTGGAATGTGTTCATGTATTTATTTGCATGTACACCCTTGTATAGTCATTCCATTGACTATATACTTAATACTAATATATCAAGTAGGTGCTACAACTAAACAGATACAGTCCTTGTCTACACAGGACTCATAGTCTCATAATCTAGCATGGAAGTGTGACAGTTTATAACCAGCTTCAAGAATAATTCTGATGCTAGGCAGAAAAGAGGACCTTTAGAAAAAAAAAAAAATTTTTGCCTTTTATCTTGTTATTTTAATAGATAGTACTTAATTCCTTTCTGCATTCTTTAGGTTTTTTTTTTTCTAACTTTGTAAAATTTTAGTTTGTTTTGTTCTTTGTGGTATAATTATTAATAAAAGCAAGGCTGTGGTTTTTCTCTGTGTTCCTCAATTTTACCTTTAGTTTCTGATATGTATTTTTAAGTTTATTATTACTGTTAACTCTTACTGAGTTTGGATAATCTAGTCTGGGAGAGACAATAAAGCCTTCCCTGGGTATGAAAAAAACTACCTGATATCAAAAAGATATGTTGCAAGATAGGAAGGACAGATAGAAAAGAGGAGGAAACATATATTTTCTAACTAAAACAAAGTGAGAACAGCTAGAGCATTTTGAACAGGAGGGTGAAAGAGATAAGACAAGAGCACAGCAAAAAATGACAGCCCAGCAAGTAACCATACAGTACAGCATCTTATATCTCTGACCTTCCAAAATCATTCAATGAAGGAAAGTTATCCATAACCACAATCTGTACATCTACTCTTTTTTGGCCACAGACCACATGCCTTTCAGTTAGATTAAGATGTGTTTCTTTTACATATCTGATTTCATATGACCAAAGTTACAATAGACTGGTTTCTGCTAAACTCTAAGGAAATGGTAAGTACTTGCTTTTTTTTGCTTCCAAAATGCTAAGTTACACTCTTGATTTAAAAAATAAAAAGTCAACTCCATATCTCAAAGCCATATTAATCACTGAGCTATTCACTGGCTCTGTAGTTTTAATTTTTGACCTAAAGTTTTTAATCAGTTTTCCATAAATTCCCAAAATATAGCCCCAATACAAATGTTCCTAGAAACAAAACCTAAGAAATGAGACACATTCTCTACTATAGTCTCCAGAAACAAAGGCAAACAACTTTAGATTCCTGACCTCCAGAATAGCGAGAATAAATGTGTTTAATTAAATTTGTGCTAATTTGTTACAGCATGGATAGAAAACCAATACACTTCCCCAAACTCAAAACACCTTGGACATTGCTTCAGGGTTCAGCCTTTGAATTTCTTTTATTCTACACCCATTCATATGCTGATCTTCATTAACTCCAAGGCATTAAAGGTGTATGCATTTAGATTTCCAAAATACATACCTCCTCTGGACTTATCCACTCATTTATGGATTCACATATCTACCTTCTTAACACTTTAAACTGTATATCTCAAAGGAATTTCAAATTTAGCAGTCAAAACCAAATACTTCATCTGACCCCACAAACCTTTTTCACCAGCACATTCAATCTAAATGAATGGCAATTATATGTACTATATTCTAGTTTTTTAGAGCAAATTCTTGGGTCTCTGACTCCTTTCTCTAATGCCTCAGATATAATGTATTGGCTAATCTCCTCAGTTTACCTTCAAATATATTCATAAGCATAAGCATTTACAACATTCTATACTATCCAAGTTTTCCTAATTTTAGAGTAGATGATTTGGACCACAGATCTGCACACTCGCTTTAAGATACTCTGAACAACAGGCAGAGCACCCACTGCAGCTATCCCTCAAGGTTCAGCCCAGATAACACAGGCAAAAACATCTATTTTCCAATCTTTTCCTGAAAGGAGTCTAACTGCTTATCTCACAAGTTATGCCTGAGGATTGAGCTGCTAATTTAAGACTCAATTACAAATCAAAAAAGACATGAAAAGCGATAAGACACAAGTATGAAGGATAATAAGAAACTAGGTATGAAAATTATACAATAAGCTGGATAACAAAGAAGATATAGATAAGTTCCTAGAAACATACAACCTAAAAGAGTGCTGGTAGGAATGTGAATTACAGTCCCATGGAAAACAGGAGGTGGTTATTCAAAAAATTGTAAGAGAACTACAATACAATTCAACAATACACTATTGGGCATATCCACAGGAAATAAAACACCACCATCTCAAAGAACTATACAAACTCTCATGTTCATTGGAGCACTATTCACAAGGGTCAAGGTATGAAAGTCTGCTACTGGATGAACCTGAACAACATTATGGTAAGTGAAATAAGTCATAGAAAGTCAAACACATGCTATCACTTCTATGTGAAATCAAAAAAAGCTCAACTCAAATAGTAGAAAGTTATTCTCAGAAACTATAACGTGGAGGAAATAGGAAAAGGTTAGTAAACGGAGGTGGGCACAAACTTTTAGTTAAGACTATGGGCTGAGGAGCTAATGTTAACATTTTGATTGTGACTATGGTTGATAACACTATACTGTGTGACTGAAATCGATGAATAGGCTATACTTAAATGTTCTCACCAAAAAAAGTGTGGGGGGAAATATATGAGGAAAGCGATGAGTTAACTTATTCAGGAGAGGGGCGATCCTTTTACATGTCACAATGTATATATGTACAGATTACACTGTACACTTTAAATCTCAATTTTACTGGACTTCCACGTGCAAAAAAATAAAACTAGACCACTACCTTTCACCGTGCACAAAAGTCAACTCAAAATGGATAAAAGAACTGGACATAAGATCTGAAACCATAAAATATATAGAAAATATAGGTAAAACATTATAAGACATACATCTCGGAAACATCTTTAAAGACTCATCACCCAAAGCAGTGATAGTGAAGGCAAAGATAAACAGTTGGGATTACATCAAACTGAAAAGCTTCTGTATAGCCAAAGAGACATTAACCAAAACAGACAGACACCCCACTGATTAGGAAAAAAATCTTTGCACTCCATTCAGCTGATAAGGGACTGATCACAAAGATATACAAAGAACTCACAGGGGCTCAACAAAAACAAAATAAACAATCCAGTCAAGAAATGGGCAGAAGAACTCAAAAGACATTTCTCCAAAGAGGAAATGCAAATGGCCAACAGGCATATGAAAAAATGTTCAACATCCCTTATCATCAGGGAAATGCAAATCAAAACCACACTGAGATACCACCGTACACCAGTAAGAATGGCACACATCAAAAAAACAAGCAACAACAAATGTTGGCAAGGATGTGGTAAAAAAAGAATTCTCCTGCATTGCTGGTGGGAGTGCAAACTGGTCCAACCACTGTGGAAAGCTGTCTGGAGGTTCCTCAATCTACTAAAAATGGAGCTACCATAGGATCCGGCAATTCCACTACTAGGGATCTACCCAAAGGACACAAAAACAGTGATTCAACAGAGCACCTGTACACCTATGTTTATTGCAGCACTATTTACAATAGGTAAAACTAGGAAACAACCCAAATGCCCAAAAATAGATGACTGAATCAAGAAGATGTGGTACATATACACAATAGAATATTATTCAGCCATGAACTCATGCCATTCGCAGCAACGTGGACGGAGCTAGAAGGAAGTATGCTCAGTGAAATAAGCCAGAAGAAAAAAAAAAAACAGCAGATGGTTTCACTTATAACAGGAATATAGGGGAACCAATTAAGATAGCAGTGTAAAAAAAAAAATAATAACAGTATAAAACACAACAAAGCAAAAACAGACAATTATACACCCAGAGACATACTACAGGGGAGGAGGAGGGAGAGGGATCAGAGGGAGGGAGGGAGGAGCACAGGGGACTGGGGTGATGGTGCATGGATGCCTTGGGGAAGGAAATTCTATGGGGACTACACCTGAAGGGGTTGGGGGGAAGCAAATATTGTTTAAAAAAAATTTTTAAATGACAAATGTTAAAATAAAAAAAAGAAAAAAGAAATAAATAAATAAATCTCAATTTTATTTGTCAATTAAACCTCAATAAACCTGAAAAAACTAAAATTTATACAGTAACTTACAAAGGAGAGACAATCTAGTCATAAGCACCTAATGACCCATTCAATAAGTGTTTACCTAATGAAATATTTTTGTCAAACTACTGCTGAGCAAACTCCTTGACTATAATTTCTCCTAAGTTGAAAGGTTAAAAATATTAATGTTTAATCAATTCTGTAACTTGTAGTTCAGAAATTACTGGTGGGTTTATGCACTGATATTATAGTTCTGTCCAGTTTAAACCTATTTAATATGGTCAATCCAAATAAGTCAAAATAACAACTTTTGCTATGGTTTGGTTTGGTTTTTTTACCTCCAAATAGGACCTATTTTTTTACTTATCTTTCCTTACATAAGCTCTTGGCATTCTTTTTCTAATTAATATGCTAAATTCAAAATATGTACATAAACAAGTTATGTAGACCAGAGGCCATATGATTTTCTATAGTCAAATTCCTTGTGACGTCTGTGATGAAAAACAAAATTCAAATACAATAGATCTTCATGTACAATGAACACCCTAAATGGTAGTTCCCAAATTTCAATAATCAGGAATACTTGCCACACTTGTTGGTTAAAGCACAAATCATCGGATCCTGTTCCCAGGGTTCTGAATAAGATGGTCTGAGGGGGAAAAACCAGAGTTTGCATTGTAGGTTCCAAAGCATGCTGGTGGTACAGGTCTGGGAAGCAAGGTGTCAGTGCATAAGAACTTAAAACTCCATAAAATGCTATTGAAAAGTTGCCTTTCCATCTGGCGGCAGCCATCAGGTAAGCCAAAATGGGCACTTACAAGTACATCCAGGAACTATGGAGGAAGAAGTCCAATGTGATGCGCTTTCTTCTCAGGGTGCGCTGCTGGCGGTATTGCCAGCTGTCGGCCCTCCACAGGGCACCCCGCCCCACCCGGCCGGATAAAGCGAGAAGACTGGGATACAAAGCCAAGCAAGGTTATGTCATACATTGGATTTGTGTGCACCGTGGTGGCCACAAACGTCCAGTTCCAAAGGGTGCAACCTATGGCAAGCCTGTCCACCATGGTGTAAATCAGCTGAAGTTTGCTAGAAGCCTTCAATCTGTTGCTGAAGAGCGAGCTGGACACCACTGTGGAGCTCTGAGAGTCCTGAATTCTTACTGGGTTGGTGAAGATTCCACGTACAAATTTTTTGAGGTTATCCTCATCGATCCATTCCATAAAGCTATCAGAAGAAACCCTGACACCCAATGGATCACTAAACCAGTCCACAAGCACAGGGAGATGCGGGGGCTAACATCTGCAGGCCGCAAGAGCCATGGTCTTGGAAAGGGCCACAAGAACCACCACACTATTGGTGGTTCTCGCCGTGCAGCTTGGAGAAGGCGCAATACTCTCCAGCTCCACAGTTACCGCTAATAAGTAATGTTTGTAAAATTCTTACCTAAAAAACAATTTAGGATAGTTAAAAAAAAAAGAAAATTACTACTCTGCTGTGAGAATTATGAGATTATCTTTAAGTTTTTGATTAATATGTAGCTTTCTTCTATCTATTCTTTGGAATATATTTGTTCTTTGTAATATAAGTGTTTATATAAAATGAAAAAATTCTTTCATTAACCTTGGGAAATGTGGTAGATGTGTTCCAGTTCAGCAAGATCAGGCTATAAAATAGGATATTTAATTTAAAAACTCAAATTAATAATGTCTAGCATCCATATGATTAACAACCAATTGAAGGTGAATACATTTATTCCAAATTCATCTTTGTAAGAAAATACAAAGCACAGCATATTAGTCTTACAATTAAAATTAATTCTAGTCAACATCATCTCATTTTAAAACAATAACTGAGAGTCTATACTGATTCTCAAATTAATGTATGCATAGGATTACCCTATAACTAAAATAGGAGATATTTTAAGTGTCAATATTCATATTGCTTTTATTTCATATTCCTAACTTTTTCATCTATTTCAAACTATTTACTGACTAACATCCCAGGTACTCTAACTTGCCATTGGAAATATGCATATCATTGGAAAGTATGTAGTAAGCCCAATACCTGATATTTAATATCTGTTTAATCAATAAATATGCAAATGAATAGTATCATTTATATTAGTACAAAAAATATTCCTATATCATGTATAAAAACATAGGAAATCCAGTATAATCTAAATATGAAAGAATTATTTTCTATTTAAAGTCACTTGCCTTTAATTCAATTTTAATTAACAAAACATCTAAGCAATTATGCAGACAATTTACCACAGCAGGTCTGAAACTGCTTTGGAAAGACCTGCGTACTGAGCAGCCCTCAGTCAGCATCTGGGACAACTTGACTTTCACAGCATTCCCAGCAGTTATCTAGAAAAGGTCCACTAGTCTCAACCATTTGCATAAACAATATGGTTTAAGCAGCTAAACACCAGTATTCTTTTGAGAATCTGAATTTTTGTATGTGCTAAACAAAGGATATCAAAGAGACCACCTCTCATCAGGACCTTGGACACTGAGTCTCTAATGAGCACCCACCTGCTGCTAGGGGGAAGGTGTATTTTGTTTGCCCCTTCTGGGGAAGAGGGGGACATAAGGAAAATTCATCATGGATTGCTCCAAGTCTCCACCTGTGTCTGTTTCTTGTTTTGAGTTAACCGTGTTTCCTTACTGCTTCACTATGTCAGCCAGGAACACAACTATATGCTGAATCATAGGAGTTTTTCTAGCAAATTTCCAAGGGGAAAGGTAGTCTTGGGGACTCCCAACACAACAGCTTTTTTCCAAAAGCCAATATTCTTACCTGCTGATAAGCCTCATAGATCACATCAAATAGAAAAGCCTGTGGCATTTCACTTGCTCTATATCTGGCACGTTCCAGTGAGTGGTCCAAGCAGCCGTCAGAAGAGGGACTGATGACAGTAGATACAAGAGGTCGAATTGCTCCTGCAGCCTGAAAAACAAATACAATAGAGGCAAATAAATTTCACCTAGACAATATTTAAAGAAAAATTCAAACTCTATCTCAATTTTAAAACATCCTACTCCTTCAAAAAACTACCTTCAAACATTTGAACAAATGTCTATTTGGTTCAAAAATTATTTCCCATCTCATGATATTACAGCTCCCTATACTTAGAGACAGAAGTAACTTCTTTCACTGTAGACTCAAAATCCTTTTCACCAAGGCCATTGAAGTCAAATACTAAAAAAAGGATGCTAAGACAATTGGGTATTCCTTGAAGATGGAAGGGGACAGACAAACTATTGTAAAAGAATTAAAATGGATTATATATGAATATTTACTAATTAGTGTGCTGTGAACTAATTTAATTTACACATTACATAATTTTTTTCTAATTCAATATTTTTTCTAATTCAATATTATTTTTTTATTTAAATTTTATTTTTATATTCCCCATACAATTACAACCCCTTTATTTTGACCCCAAGCCCTCCTTTCCCCGCCCCTAAGCCCCATAGAGTGTCTCTGGTTCACAGCTGTTTGTTGATTTTGATATTTTCTTTCCTATAGTTATTCTTTTTCCTGGTCCCTTATTTAAGTTTTCTAGATTCCTGCTATGCGTAAGACCATCCGGTATTTTTCTTTTTCTTTCTGGCTTATTTTGCTGAGCATGATCCCTTCCAGCGCCATCCATGTTGCTGCAAATTGCATGTGTTTATCTTTTTTGAATGCTGAGTAATATTCCATGGTGTATATGTACCACATCTTCTGGATCCAGTCATCTATTTTTGGGCATTTGGGTTGTTTCCAAAGCTTAGTGCTGTTATAAATAGTGCTGCTATAAACATAGGAGTGCAGGTGCTCTTTGGAATTGATGTTTCTGTGTCCTTTGGGTAAATACCTAGGAGTGGAATTGCTGGATCATATGGAAGCTCTATGTTTAGTAAGTCAAGAAATCTCCACACAGCTCTCCATAGTAGTTGGACCAGTTTGCACTCCCACCAACAGTGCAGAAAAAGGTACACATTACATAATTAAGAAAAAACTGCATAATATTCCAAAAATGAGACTCAACAGCAACCCAATGTATTCATACCTTGCTCTAATTTCTGAGAAAAGTAGTCCCTTCAAACACAGGCTCACATCAAAGTTTCTTCAGGCAAGATAGCCATTAATTCCAGTTGCTCTAATGAAAGATCTGTCCCTTTAACAGATACATCTAAACTTTATGTAAAGAGATATTTTCCTATCACATAATTTGCCCTTTATCTTTAACAGAGTACCACTGTAATGTGGTAGTGAAGGTCACTGCCAGTCAGCTCCCTCACTGAAGTAGCCTTAAAATAGGAAAGGCAGTTAAACACACCTTATATTGATTGCAAAATGTACTATCTTTATACATAATTGCCACATGAGGATTGTGCAAATGCAGCAAATTTATTCTTAAGAAGACCAACATCCAAGCCAGATAGACAGTTCAGGAACTAATTTACAAAAGCCAAGGTATTTTTTGGTCACCATCTCCAGTAGCTCAAGTAGAAATCTGGAGTCTCGTTATAAAAGCAAAAATGAGGAGACAGAGAGGAAACAGGGAGGGAATGATTACCAAGTAGGATAAAGGAAGATAAGGAGCAAGTTTAACTCCTATCAAAAAAGTTTAAAAGATAAAACAAGCAAGAAACACATGTAACACACACATAGATATACACAGCTCAAAGGAAAAAATCAGATTTCCAGTTTAACTACTTACAGGTCCTCCTGAGATTCTATGTCTGACCATCAAGTAAAGATTATTTAGAAGAGAACATGAGCCATCCAAAATGTCAGCAAGATGAGTTCTCTCCAAGCAAAACAACTATAACTAGTGAAAATTATTAAAAAACCAACCATTTAAAGTCTTTGAAAATTGTCCTAAAGGCATTCAGTAATAAAGAAACATTACTCAAGAAAGTCTTCAATATCTTAGTGGTAAGAACAGAGAGCCTGTGATACTAGAGCCAGGATTAGTTACTTCCTTCATTCCCCACCAAGTTCAATGTGATTGAAGTTTCCTCTGAATAATAAGGGTAAAAAGATAGGGTTCCTACTTCCCATAGCTCACAGAGGCACGGGGAGACTGTCAACAATCACTATTTCCTCAGCTACATATTATAGAGGCTAAATTATAAGCAAGTATATCCAAAAGATTGGAGATCTTTTCTCCATGTAGCTTTCACTCATAGAGCAGAGAATCTGCCTCGTGGTAGACAGAGAATACTGGAGTCCAGATAAACCTGTTGCAGATAACAAACAGGCACTAAGGTTCCATACCAGGAGAGGCAAAAAGAAAAGCCTTCCAATGTTCCCGTACAACACTCTATTCATTAGAAGGGGGTTCACTCTGCTTCCATGCAAAACAAAGGGTCACCAGGGACTCCAAACTGTTAAAGGCAAAATGCATGTTGCCTATATGAGGGGCTCATTGTCAGTTGCACAAATAAAGCAAAGTAATCAAACTCTTGTGTGTCCAAAGACTTTCAATTGGTGGACAGAATGAGAATAGGGAAGAGAAGGATTTCAATATACAGATTCCCAATCAAACTCCAAAATCACCCATCCCCTCGTGGGTAAATGCCTAGCCAAACAGGCATGGACCAGATCTGAAATGCCAGGAAAAGGAGTCTAAGGTACTTCCTGGCAAAGAAAAAACAAGCAATAGGTAGTGCAGGGTCAGGTGTCTGGGGGAAAAGATACCTAAAGTTTAAAACATGTCAATCAAACTGGAAAATCAACCAGAGCTCAAGATGGCTGCTGTTGTCTCTGAAGAGCCAGCATAACAAAGCACTAAGACTACAAAGAGTAAAGACCAGGTAGTCTACCCATGTGTCCTCCAATCCTCTCCCATTCCACAAACAATGGCAACCTCCATGCATCCTCCTTCCCAGCATCCCCATATTCAGGAAGTTATATTAACAGCATGCCAGGAGCTGTAATCAGATGTCTGAGGTATGGAGATGAGGGGGGTGAAATCCATAACATCCTGCCCCAATTTCTCCTTGCCAGTTCTGATCCCAGTCACATCAGTCAACCTGCTCTAACAACTCCAAGAGAAATAGGACACTATACCTCTCCACACCTCCAGATCAGTGATACAGTGATTTCCTAGGGTGAGAGAAAATTCTTAGAACAGAGAGCTATGAAAACTCTCCTCAAAGAAACTCATTTTACCTGGAACAAAATATGAAGTTCAAGCCTAAAAGCATTGTTAAAAGAAATGGAAATTACCATAGTAAGCAATTAAGAGGATGCTGGTAGCCATGAGAGCAAAATAGCCCAGCTAGTTTATCAGGCAAGCAAGGAAAGAGACAGCTAACAGAGAATCAGAACAAAACTTGAGACACTGGCCTGAAAAATCCACCCCAGCAAAGAGGTTAGAACCTAAGTGGATGAAACTATAGAAAAATTTATGCCCTAGGCACTGTTTAAAAAAAAAAAACAAAAACACTAGCAGGTAATGAATGGAGCTTAGTTGCATGTGATAACAGAGATTCACATTACAAGACAGATCAGGGAAAGAAACTAAGAGCCTTGCTAAAACCACTAACATCCCAAAATGACTACAAACACAGCCAAGACTGCACCTCCAAGAAGCGACAGGCTTCACCCTATAGAGCAAAACACCTTCACTGATATAGAACAGAGAAGCCACAAACAAGCCAACTATAAAGCCTGGAAAAGATGAAAGACTATTGGCCTCCCCGGTAGCGCAGCGGTTGAGCGCTGGGTTGCAAAGCTGCACGCAGCCTCCGGTTGGATCCCCGGCTGCTCCCCGGCCACCAGGAGGAGGGTCCCACATGGCGCACAGACCTCTCCTGCTGCCCGCTGCTCCCCTCAGCAGTGTACTTCGGTCCTTCTGCCTGCTCTGCTCCCCGCTCTGGCTCTGGTGAAGTCTCTCACCCTCCCGCGCTTCTGACTGTACCCAGTGTTTGTATAAATAAGTAAATAAATCTTAAAAAAAAAAAAAAAGATGGAAGACTATCAATATCGGTGAAAATAAATTATCTAAAATATTCAATTTTCAACAACAACAAAAAAAGGAAGACATGTTCAAGCAAGAAAGCATTATCTATACCAAAAAAGAAAAAAAAAAAGAAAAAAAACCTGCCTGTGAAAAGGCCCAGATGCCAAACTTTGCAAATGACTTCAAATCAGCTATTGCAAATATGTTTAAAGTAATTAATAAAAGCATGTTTAAACATGTAAATCAAGGTATGATGACAGTATTAACTGCTAATATCAACAATGTTAAAACACAGATGTTAGTTTAAAAACAACTAGAAAATCGAGAGTTGAAAACTAGAATAATCAAAACAAACAAGAGGAAAAGAATCCACAAACTTGAAGTCAGATCAACAGGGATTATGTATGCTTAGAACAAAGAAAAAAACAGAATCACAAAGAAATGTGCCATTAAGCATGGCAACATTTTCAAAACGGGGGTTCCAGAAAGAGAACTGAGAAAGGAGCAGAAAAAATACTCAAAGAAGTAACTGAAAATTTCCCACGGTGAAGGAAAAATATTCAGTCATTTATCAACTGAGTCAACTCTAAATAGAGTAAACACAAAGAAATCCCTATCTAGACAACTCATACAAAAAAAAAAAAAAAATGCTGAAGGCTACAGGAAAAAAAATCTTGGAAACATCAAAAGAAAAATGCTTTATCATTAACAAGAGAAGTCCAGTGAGATTAACAATTGATTTTTAGAATAATGAAGGCCAGAAGGCATGGGGTAGTATAGAACCTATTGAAAAAAAAGATGTGTCAAAGATTTTAAGTCCAGCAAAATTAACATTTGATAAATGATAGCAAAATGAAGATTGACTGTGAACAGAAACCTAAAGAATTCTTTGCTATCCATTGATCCTACCAAAAAAAAAAAAACCCTGAATATGTTCAAGCATAAATAAAATAAAATAACCACAGACTTTTAATTCAAATCCACTTGAAAAAATAAAGGGCAATATGAAAAGGTAATGCGTAATTATAAAAGACAGTATACAAGCATATTTCTTTCTTATATTAACTGGTTTAAAAAGCAATTATATAAAACAAAAATCAGTTAAGTGAATTGATTTATCTATAACCTACTGAAATGTAATTTATTTCACAAAAAAACCACAACAGAGCCAAAAGGATTAAAGGTATATTGGAGTAAGGAAAAAAATACCAAACGGTAACTTGATTCTACAGTAACAAGAAATAACTAACAATAGTATACTAGGAAATTAATATGACAAACTAATTATACATGTATTATCTCTCTCTTAGCTTCTGTATGTTTCAAATTATAAAGTAATAAGTATAGCAGATGTTGTGTTTATAACATACATAGATGTAATAAGCATAATAGTAATAGCACTGAAATGGAAAAGAGAACAGAGCTATATAGAAGTAACATTTCCATCTCTCACTGGAATTAAGGTAGCATAAATGAAGGAAACTGTGGTAGATAAGCATTTTAAACCCTAGAACAATATTAAAAAAGCAAAAACAAAAAAATAAAGTGAGAATATAAAGAAATTAATGTTACACAGAAAATATTCACTTAATTAATGCAAAACAATGAGAGAGAATAAAGACATGAAACAAAAAGTAGAAGCATAAATCTGGCTATATCAATAGTAATACTATGTTTGAATTGACTCAGCAAGTCAATAAAAAGGCAGAGACTGCCAAACAGGATTTTAAAAAACAGCTATATGGAGTCTATAGGAGAGACACATTTGAAATTCAAAGATACAAATATTGAAAGTAAAATGATAAAAAAGGATACACCATGCAAATAGCAACCATAGGAAAGGCAGAGCAGCTACAGTAGTATCAGGGAAGAAATAAATATTGAAAGTGCTAACAGAGATAAACAGAATGTTTTATAATAAGGGTCAATCCAACAAGAAGGTAAGAATTTTGAACATTCATCTACTAGATTCCCACAATACAAGATGCAAAAATTGATAGAACTGAAGGGAGAAATAAACAATCCAACTATAGTTGGAGGTATATCAATACCCCACATTAACAATGGGTGTAAGAACTAGGCAGAAGACAACCACGGGAATAAAAGACTTGAAAGATATTCTAAACCAACTAAACCTAAAAGACAACTATTAACTATTCCATCAATAGTAGAAAACATGTTATTCTCAAGTGTTCATGGACAGATTAAACACTAGGCCATAAGCAAGACTTGATCAATTCTAAAGGATTAAAATCATACTAAGTATGTTTTCTGATCACAATAGAGCAAATTTAAAAGTGAATAAGGGAAATTCTCACAAATTTCCAAAATATAAGAATTTCACAAATATAAGAAATTGAACATCATACTTCTAAACAGTGAATGAGTCACAAAAAACTCACTAGGGAATTGGAAAATACTTTGAAATGAAACAAGATAATTTAAAACTTAGGTAATGCATTTAAAATCAGTGCTAAGAGAAAATTTATAGCTATAAAGTTATTTTTTTTCAGCCAGGGTTGGTTTTTTTTAATAATAATAAATTTTATTTTAATATTCCCCATACAATTTCAACCCCCCATTTTGACTCCAATTCCTCCCCGCCCGCCACCCACCCCCCCCCCAAAAGTGTCTCTGGTTCATAGATTTTTGTTGATTTTGATTTTCACTTTCTTATAGTTATTCATTTTCCTGGTCCCTTATTTAAGTTTTCTAGATTCGTGCTATGAGTGACACTATCCGGTATTTTTCTTTTTCTTTCTGACTTATTTCGCTGAGCATGATCCCTTCCAGTGCCATCCATGTTGCTGCAAATTGCATGTGTTTATCTTTTTTGAATGCTGAGTAATATTCCATGGTGTATATGTACCACATCTTCTTGATCCAGTCATCTATTTTTGGGCATTTGGGTTGTTTCCAAAGCTTAGCTATGTAAACAGTGCTGCTATAAACATAGGGGTGCAGGTGCTTTTTGGAATTGATGTTTCTGTGTCCTTTGGGTAAATACCTAGGAGTGGAATTGCTGGATCATATGGAAGCTCTATGTTTAGTAGGTCCAGAAATCTCCACACAGCTCTCCATAGTGGTTGGACCAGTTTGCACTCCCACCAACAGTGCAGAAGAGTTCCTTTTTCTCCACACCCTCGCCAACATTTGTTGTTGCTAGTTTTTTAATATGTGCCATTCTCACTGGTGTAACATGGTATCTCATGGTAGTTTTTGATTTGCATTTCCCTGATTACAAGTGATGTTGAACATTTTGCATATGCCTGTTGGTCATTTGCATTTCCTCTTCAGAGAAGTTTCTTTTTAGCTCTTCTGCCCAATTTTTGACTGGATTATTTTCTTTGTTGTTGTTGAGTCTCATCAGCTCTTTGCAGATTTTTGTGATCAATCCTTTATCATTAGTGTTGTGTGCAAAATGTTCTCCCAGTTGGTGGGGTTTCTCTTTGTTTTTTGTTATTGTCTCTTTTGCTGTGCAGAAGCTCTTTAATTTGATGTAGTCCCAGCTGTTGATCTTTGCCTTCACTATCACTGCTTTGGGTAATGTGTCTGTAAAGATGTCTTTGATGTGCATATCCCATAGTGTTTCGCCTATATTTCCTTCTATGTATTTTATGGTTTCAGGTCTTATGTCTAGTTCTTTAATCCATTTTGAGTTGGTTTTTGTGTATGGTGTGAGGTAGTAGTCAAGCTTCATTCTTTTGCATGTAGCGACCCAGTTTTCCCAGCACCATTTATTGAACAGACTTTCTTTGCTCCAATGCTTAGTCTTTGCTCCTTTGTCAAATATTAGTTGACCATAAATCTGTGGGTTTATTCTGGATTTTCTATTCGATTCCATTGGTCTGTGTGTCTGTTCTTGTTCCAATACCATGCAGTTTTGATGATTATGGCTTTGTAGTATAGCCTGAAATCTGGGAGTGTGATGCCTCCATTCCCTTTTTTTTTCAGGAGAGCTTTGGCTATTCGGGGTTTTTGGTGATTCCATATGAATTTCATCAATAATTGTTCTATTTCTTTGAAGAATAACATTGAAATTTTTATTGGAATAGCATTGAATCGGTATATTGCTTTTGTAGGATGGCCATTTTAATAATGTTTATTCTTCCAATCCATGAGCAGGGATGTCTTTCCATTTCTTTGTATCTTCTTCTATTTCTTTTAACAGTGTTTTATAGTTTTCTTTGTAAAGGTCCTTTACCTCTTTTGTTAAATTTATTCCCAAGTATTTGATTTTTTTTGTTTTGATAATAAAGGGGATGGTTTTTTTCATTTCTTCTTCTTCAGATTTATTGTTAGTGTATAGGAAGACTTCTGACTTTTGCATGTTGATTTTGTATCCTGCCACTTTGCTGAACTGATTGATGAGTTTAATTAGTTTTTCTATGGAGTTTTTGGGGTTCTCTATGTATATTATCATATCATCTGCAAATAGTGATAGTTTGACTTCTTCTTTTCCTATTTGGATTCCTTGTATGTCTTTCTCTTGTCTTATTGCTCTGGCTAGGACTTCCAGTATTATATTGAAAAGCAGTGGTGAGAGTGGACATCCTTGTCTTGTTCTAGATCTTAATGGAAATGCTTTCAGCTTTTCACCATTGAGAAAGATACTGGCTGTTGGCTTGTCACAGATGGCCTTTATGATGTTGAGGTTTGTTCCTTGTATCCCAAGAATTTCAAGGGCTTTTATCATGAATGGGTGTTGCACTTTGTCAAAAGCTTTCTCGGCATCTATTGATATTATCATATGGTTTTTTATATTTCTTTTTGTTGATGTGTTGGATAACGTTGATTGATTTTCGGATGTTGAACCATCCTTGTGTCCCTGGAATGAATCCTACTTGGTCGTGGTGAATTATCTTATGGATACACTGTTGGATTCTGATAGCTAAAATTTTATTGAGGATTTTGCATCAGTGTTCATTAGGGAGATTGGCCTATAGTTTTCTTTTTTTGTGTTGTCCTTGTTCGGTTTTGGTATTAGTGTAATGTTGGCTTCATAGAATGTGTTAGGTATTATACCTTCCTTCTCAATTTTTTGGAAGAGTTTGTGAAGGATAGGCACCAATTCGTCTCTGAATGTTTGGTAGAATTCATTTGTAAATCCATCAGGTCCTGGGCTTTTGTTTTTGGGGAGGTTTTTGATTACCATTTCAATTTCGCTAATTGTAATTGGTCTGTTTAGGTGTTCTATTTCTTCTTTGTCTAGCTTTGGGTGATTGTAGAGTTGTAGGAATTTGTCCATCTCCTCTAGATTGTTGAACTTGTTTCCATATAACTGTTCATAGTAGTTATTAATATTCTTTTGATTTCTGCTGTGTCCGTTGTGATTTCTCCTCTTTCATTTATTATCCTATTTATTTGTGCTTTCTCCCTTTGTGCCCTTGTGAGCCTGGCTAGGGGTTATCTATTTTATTTATTTTTTCGAAGAACAAGCTCTTGGTTTCATTCATCTTTTGGATTGTTTTTCAGTTTCGATTTCATTTTATTTCTGCTTTGGTTTTTATTATTTCTTTTCTTCTACTGGTTTTGGGGGTTTTTTTGTTGTTCTTTTTCTAGATCTTTGAGCTGCATCCATACATTTAGGAAATTGGTGTCCTCCTTGTCATTCAATTCAAAGAATTTTTTTAATTTCTTCTTTGATCTCCTCATTAGTCCAGTGACTTCCAGTAGTGTGGGTTTCAATCTCCATGAGGTAGGAGAGTACCTTGCCTTCTTTTTATGGTTTATTTCTAGTTTGATGCCTTCATGGTCAGAAAAGATGGTTGGTATGATTTCAATCTTGGTATATCTGTTGATGTTTGTCTTGTGCCCCAGTATATGATCGATCCTGGAGAATGATCCGTGTGCGCTTGAGAAAAATGTATACTCAGATTTTTTTGGGGTTTAGTGTTCTATATTTGTCTGTTAAGCCCAAGCACTCTAGATCCTTATTTAGAGCTTTAGTGTCTTTACTTATTTTTTGTCTTGTTGATCTATCCATTGTTGACAGTGGTGTGTTGAAGTCTCCCACTACGTATGTGTTTTTCTCTGATGTCTGTTTTCAGAGATGCCAATAGTTGTCTGATATATTTTGGTGCTCCTTCGTTTGGTGAATATATGTTAATGAGTGTTATTTCTTCTTGAAGTATTGTCCCTTGATCATAATGTAATGACCACTGGGGTCTCTTCTATCTTTTTAAGTTTGAAATCTGTTTTATCTGATATGAGTATAGCTGTTCCTGCCTTCTTTTTGGTCCATTTGCTTGTAGAATTGTTTTCCATCCTTTAACTTTGAGTCTATTTTTATCTTTTGCAGCTAAATGTGTTTCCTGGAGACAGCAAAAGGTTGGGTTTTGTTTCTTAATCCAGCCTGCAACTCTGTGTCTTTTTATTGAAGAGTTTAGTCCATTTACATTTAGAGTTAGTATTGATATGTTAGCATCTGTATTTGCCATTGTGTTTGTCTTTCCTTTGATTTTATTTATTTATTCTTTTAACAACTTTCTTTGGCCTTCTTTTGTTGTTATTCATCCCTCTGAGGTTCTGGCTTTAGGACTCCTTGTAGTATTTTTTGGAGTGGGGGTTTAGTCGTAATAAAATTCCAGAGTTTCTGTTTGTCTGAGAAGGTCCTTATTCTTTCTTCATAGAGGAAGGAGAGTTTTGCGGGATAGAGTTTCTTGGTTGGCATCTGTTTTCTTGGAGTCTTTTGACTATGTCCCTCCACTCTCTCCTTGCCCGTAGTGTTTCTTCAGAGAAGTCTGATGTCAGTCTGATTGGTTTCCCTTTGAATGTTATCTGTTTCTTCCCTCTTGTCAGTTTCATTATTTTTTCCTTGTCTTGGATTCTTGGGAGCTTTACTATTATGTGTCTTGCTGTATTTTTCCTTTCGTCGTGGAAGTTTGGTGTTCTTCTTGCTTCTTGTATATCAATTTTCAGCTCCTTCTTCGCGTTTAGGAAGTTCTCTTCCATTATATCCTTGAATATTTTCTCTGTTCCTACATCTCTCTCCTCTCCTTCCGGGATTCCTATAACTCTTGTATTTCCTTTCCTCATGGAGTCAGATAGTTCCCGAAGTCTTTCTTCGGTCTTTTTCCTTCGTACTTCTCCTTCCTTTTCTGTTTTAGTTCTTTTTATTTCTGTGTCTTCAAGAGTACTTATTCGTTCTTTCATTTCATCTATTCTGCTTTCATTGCTTTTCCCAGAGTTCTTTAGCGTCTCCATTAATTCTTTGATCTCCTGCATTTCTTTTACTTCCCTCTTTAGGGATTCAATTTCATTCTTCTGGTCATTAATTATTTTCCCTTATTGTTTTCCTTTATGACTTCTGTCAGTTTTTTAATCACAGCAATTTTAAATTCTCTATCTGGAAGGCTCAGAAGTTCTTCCAAGTTACTGTCGTTGCAATCTGGTAGATGGTTTTCTTTTTGCGGTGTGCTTTTTTGCTGAGTAGTTGCTGGGTTGCATGTGGTTTTTCTACTCCCTACTGCCTGTTTTCTAATTTGCCGTATTCCTTGTGACACTGTGTTGCTGGTACTGGACGGCATCTTGGGCGACCTTCCCAGCTCACCTCTGGCTCCTCTGGGGAACTTCTGCTGGGTTCACACAGTCTCCACCAAAGAAGGGTCCCTGCTGCAAATGCCGGTGCCAGGCACGCTCCCCTGCAAGCCCGGTCTGCCCCAGCGGTGGGTGCTGCTCCCCTCTGGGCTGGGACTGCAGGCTAGAAGGCGCCCGGCATGGGCAAGCCTCCCAGCTCACCTCTGGCTCCTCTGGGGAACTTCTGCTGGGTTCACACAGTCTCCACCAAAGAAGGGTCCCTGCTGCAAATGCCGGTGCCAGGCACGCTCCCCTGCACGCCCGGTCTGCCCCAGCGGTGGGTGCTGCTCCCCTCTTGGCTGGGACTGCAGGCTAGAAGGCGCCTGGCATGGGCAAGCCTCCCCTCTGTATCAGCCAGGGTTTAAAAGAGACTAAGCTGCATTAGCAAGTGCAATAGGTGGAAAGAAAAATTTAACACTATAGCTATAAAGTTTTACATGAAGACAATTCTGAAGTCAAAATTTTCTACCGTGGGCGAGTGGGAGGAAATGGAAGCTAAAGGAAGCGCCAGGTAGAAAAAGAGTATTAGAGCAGATAAGCAGAAGAGAAAAACCACTGAAAAACATTATTTGACTTAGAAAAAAGACACAAATTAGTAATTTGAGGAATGAAAGGGATGACATTTCTACCAACTCCACATAAATAAAAATGTAAGAGAAAACTCTGCACAATTATACTTTGACAAATTAGATAACAGATTAAATAAGCAATTTCCTAGAAAGACACAAATGATCGAAACTGACTCAAGAACAGAAAATCTTACTAGATCTGAGGCAAGTAAGGAAACAAAGTTGGAATTTTTTTAATTTCCCACCAAAGAAAAATCTAGGCTCCGATGGCTTCACCATACCAAACTGTCTTTCAATTTATACCAATTCCTCACACTATTCCAAAATGTAGAAGAGGAAGGAACACTTCCCAACTCATTCTATAAGTTCATTATTAGCCAATACCAAAACCAGACAAAGACATCAAAAATAACAAGGCTAAGACCAAAATCCCTGATGAACACAGATGTAAAAATCTTCAACAAAATACTAACAAACCAAATGTGGTCACATATAACAAGCATTAAAAAGCATGACCAAGAAGGACATATACCAGGAATGCAAAATTGGTTCAATGTAACAAAAATCAGTGTAATACACTCTTTTAAAAGGATAAAGGACCAACACCCATCAAAATCAATAGATGCTGAAAAACTATCTGAAAAAATCCAGCAATCCTTCATGAAAAATGGAAACAACTTAGGAACACAAGAGAACTTGCTCAAGCTGATAAAGGAAATCTATGAAAATCCAGAGCTAGCATCACATTTAATGGTGAAAAGACTGTTTTCCTTTTAACATCAGGAAAAAACAAGAATGCCCACTGCCATCACATGTATTAAATGGTGTACTGAAGCTAAGGCAATTAGGCAAGAAAATCTAATTTAAAAGCTTCCCCAAAAAAGGGAAAACTAGCTCTAGTTGCAGGTGACATGGATTACTATACAGAAAATCCTAATGAATCCACTAAAAAGCTATTACAGCAAACAAAATTATTCAGCAGGAATGCAAAAGACAAGATCAACATATAAAAGTCAATTTTACATATACATACTATGTACATACTAGCAATAGATAACCCCAAAGTAAAGAAAACATATTTACAATAGCTTCAAAGAAATACTTAAATATATATTTAACAAACAAAACAGTGCAAAACGTAAGTTCTAAAAACTCCCGATCTCCTCCTGCTTCCTGGCACCTTCCGTCTCTAGTAGTGAAGTACTTCTTTAGAGCAAGTCTACTCTCTATCCTGCCTCGATTTGCAATCCTCTATGGACTGTCTCTATCATCATACAAGAATTCTGTGTTATCTTCCATCATTAAATCTGTGCTCCGTTGAGCGCTGCTTCTTCTCTAGTACCAGATATATCCACACGAGTTGTTTTTTGTTTTTTTAAACCTTAGGTAGTATTAAGAATAACCTGCGCTACTTCCTATTTTCAATTTCTCTGCCCTCCAATGCTCACTGGAGCCCACCTCAATCAGGATTTTATCTCTACAAAAATACATTTACTAAGATCACAATCACCCCGACATTGCCAAATCCAATAGAAAGCTGTGAGTCCTCAGAAAGTACTTGCTCACTTAGAAACCTCCATCTTACCACATTCTAAGTACTAGACCTTAGATTCTCATTCTAAAATGGTAAATGTTCCAAGAGCTCAAACCTCAGACTTCTCTTCTTATGCTACATGCCTTCCATTGATGACCTCGGTAAGTCCTATGGCTTCAAATACACTCCAAAATCTCTATACCTTGATCAAAATTCTCTTGAAATTGACATGAATATTCAAATATTAATTAATCTTTTCACTCAGATGAAATACATATCTCAATATACTAAAATCAAAATTTGGTTTTACCAGCACTACACATCCCATACTTACTCCTCCATGGAATTCCCCATGCACAGAAATATTATCTCTATTCTTATTGTTCTTGCTAAAAATTTTGACGATCATCATTGATTCTGTACCTCTCTCTTAAATTCTATATCCATCCATCAGCAAGTTCATCAGCCTCAAAAGAACCCTCATCTGTCCACGTTCCACTATCTCCATTGTGACAATATGAACCCGTCACCATTCATCCTCTTTCAGACCCCATACAAAAAAAATTGCATAAAGGCAATAATATTGACTAATTAAAATAAAAAATATTTGTTTGTTACAAAATAGTATTAATTAAAACTGGGGCAGGGAAATACAAAGCAGGTAAGATAAAGCTGGCAAACACTAGCATTCAAAATATACAAGCAACTCTCACAAATTTGTATTTGAGAATAGAAAGAGGGGCAAAAGGCTTACACATATAATTCAATGAGAACACAAAGCCCAAAATTTTGTAAAAATGGTAATTCAGAGCAAAAAGAGAAATTATTTTCCACTAACTGAATTAGGAAAAAACGAAGTCTAGCTGTCAAGTGATGGTGCCTAGTTACTTTTGTTAGACACTATTGATGAGTATGTTATTTCAGACAAGCTTGGAAAATAATTTAGCATCATCTGGTAAAACTGATAACCCACATATATCTTTACACAGAGAAATACTTGCACATGTGCACCACAGACATTTTTTAACAATGTTCATTCTAATAAAATCTGTTTTAGTAAAAACTAAAGAAAACAAATGTCCATCAACTACAAATAGGTGAATTATTACATAGAAAGCAGAATAACTGAACTATAGCTATCCAAGTTCAATTGAAAACATTTCCCAAAATATAGCATGCAACATGTCACAATAGATGCAAGATCTAAGTTAAAAGTCATACAGACATGTTAATAGTTCAACTAAAAGAAAATGGGGGGAAATCACACAACTATAATAAACATGTTACAAAACTGAGAAGAAAACCAAGGAAGAATAAAATTCAGGGTAATGTTTACCTGTCTAGGGAAGAATAAATAAGACCAGAGAAAGGCACACAGGTACTAACTAACCCTTTGCACTCCGCTGTCCCTCTCAGGGGACATCGGAATTCTAGCATGTCACTCGGATGTCCCCTCTCAGGGGACATTGCAATTTATTAGTGATTACGGGGAATTGAGATTATTTCAACGCAACTTTTGAGACATGCATGTTTCCCTGAAGTTTTATCTTGAAATGGCACAAGAAATTAAATAAAAATATCGTAAAATGGTTCGGAGTGCAAAGGGCTAATAATAATGATCTGTTTATTAGAGCAGGTGGTGGATATGGGTCTGTTAAAAGTTCTCTGCATGTTTTCACTATTTTTAAGATGAAAATATCTAGAATGTGTACTCTTGGACTCTCATATTGACTACTCAAAACTTATTTTCAAAAGAAGAAAACATCCTTATTTGAGATGTCATTATGGCAGGAGCAGTAAATTCCAAAATTTACCAATTGAAAGCATCAGCTTTCAGGGGTCTTACTAAGCATAAGGCTCATGAAAAGGGTCATAAGTGTAAATAACTCACTTGTTGAATCTTCTATTCTCTACCCCTCATTCCACTATCTGGTATAAATATATAAAAAAGATGCTAATGGTAAAAGGTATACATTCCAAGCTATTTCCATGAAAAGAAACATTTGTTCAAAAACATGCAATGAATCCTCAATTAGATCATCTTCTCTAAATCCAAAGCTATCAAAATATGACATAACTATTGACCAAGTCAGTTAGTTGCCCCAAAATACAGCTATCTGGTAAATTTATGATATGAGACAATATTCCCAAATTATCAAATATACTGTCTCCTTGGGAATTAGCCTAATAAGGCCTGAATGAAGCTTAACAGCTCAGCAGCACAGTGATTATGTACCTCTCAGGCTAATCTATCAAAGCGTGTCCCCACATGGAAATCATCGTAGAAACAAATCATACAATGTGAAGTAATTAACCCACCTCTACTGTATACTTTTAAAAGCAAAACTGAACAATACATATCATCCATCCATGCAGCAGGTGCTAACATGCATTCCCCCTCAGGCATCTGCATTCAAGCTAATTATGACAAGGTATACCAGAAACTCTCCAACCAAACAATTATAATTTCAGTTAGCTGAGTTTTACTGAAACATTATTTGATAAATGTTTACAGAATCATGTCTTCAAAAGTAATCATTGGCAATTGAGATTTTAAATAACTCACATTTTTATAATATGTCCAATATCCTATTTTGAAAAAAAAATCAAATTAAGAATCGATACAGTATGGAAATATAGGTATTATAGAAAACTTCTGTCATTCCAAAGAAGAAATGCAGCAAAAAATGAGAAAATCTCCATTTTACATACTAAATCTTGATTCCTGAAAACTTAGGTAGCACCATTTACTTTCAAACTAATATACTCAAATATACTTGATATGGAATAAACTATATTTCATTTTTACCTCTAGATATTACTAATCTTTCCTTGATCTATCCACTTATCCAATAATACTTATAGGTAATTCATAGAATTATATACATGAGTAGGTCATTTTCACTAAGCAAAAACAATAGTTTTTCACAAAACGACATTTTTCACACAAAATATATAACATCAGTAACAGATCAAATTT
>NW_023604874.1:0-31279 GCF_014898055.3 Talpa occidentalis
CCACAAATTAGGAAAAAAAACAAGGTATATTGTCAAATAACTGAGAGCTAGTCCATGCATATGAGAAGGGGAGTAGCATTATGACAAGGTGAGACTTGAAAAATCACAGAAGCTCAATCATGAAGAGCCTTGTTACTCCAAAGGGCAACTGGGAACCACTAGAGTGACTGAAACATAGTAGGTGAGCCAGGTTTGTAATTTGAGAAAGACTCAACTTGGCTGTTTTGGGCATGGGGGTGCTGGTGCAAAGAGCCCAGTTACAGTATGTCTGGCAAGAGACAAGAGTCTCCTGAACCCGGAATGAGGGATGATGAATCAATGGGAAAGAAGTAGCATCTCTGGGCAGCTGGGTAGAGGGAAGTATCATAGAGACTAGGAAAAGGGAATACTTCTTAGCAACAAAGAAGACAGAATTTGGGGGAGAATGATGGAATTTAGGTCAAGGAGAAATCTTTAATGGGTAGTTAGATAACTGGAACAAGTGAGAAAAGAGATGTAGGGTGGAGAGATGTAGGGTGGAGATGATAGGGGAAGAAAGATTGAGATTATATCCCCTTCGCACAAGGTAGGAGGCAGAAGACTTTTCAAACTAGCAAATCCTGCGATTAGTAAACTGGGGAAAGTAGGACTAGAGATTTCAAAGGAAGGAGGCCTTCTCTGTATACTAGCTACCTACATTGCAGGACCAAAATTGTGACAAATTTAATATAACGACAATAAAATAAAAGAAAAACCATATAAATTAATGAAATAAAAGTAGGAAACAACTGACTACCCATTTACTGTATCTGCAGTACACGTCCCAGACCCAGGCCTGAAGCTGCCCTTACTAGGACTTCTTATGTCAGAACAATAGTGTCTGCCATTTATAATTATTAAATTTATAATTTTCAGTAGACTACTTTAAACCGAGATCAATTAAGAGACTATCAGTATGAATTAACTGAAAATCTTTTGTAGTTGTTGTTGCGTTAAAGAAATGGGGTATAGGCCAGAGGTGCAGGGGTGAGAGAATTCACCAGAGACAGAGTGGGGAGCAGAGCAGGTGGATTTAATGTTTTTTTATTTTGTTTACATCAAAACAAGTCTATACTATATTGTATTCTCTGAAACTTCAGTAAAGATATGATACTGGCCTGATCCAATTTTAAGTTTAATTTCCCAAAACTATCCACGTGCTATTTCCCTAAGAATTTGCTCAAAATCTACTGGCAATGACCAAAAAAAAAAAAAAAATTCAAAACAGTCATTAATTTCAATAACCTAAATAAAAGTAGTTTTCTACATAAAAATTATTCTATGAACCATTAGACATCTGGAAGCTAATATACCCAAAACATGAACAGTAACTATTTCTTTTCCTTTTTTTTTTTTAAAGATTTATTTTATTTATCAAAGCACTGGGTATAGTCAGAAGCGCAGGGGGTGACAGAATTCACCAGAGCCAGAGCAGGGAGCAGGGCAGGCAGAAGGACTGAAGTACACTGCTGAGGGGAGCAGCGGGCGGCAGGAGAGTTTGCGCAACCCAATGCTCAACCGCTGCGCACCGGGGAGGCCGAACAGTAACTATTTCTACAGTCTAGAATCTTGTTACTTTTTTCATACTTCTCTGTATATCCTATAGACATCCATTATTATTATATTTAAGTATGTTACTTTGGAGGATAAACCATTATGCTTTCTATTATTATTCATTTCATTACTTACCTTCTTTTCCCAGTCATTATTCAGAGATTCTGCACTTTGTTCACATATCTTCTTCAGCTCTGAAATCTGGTTTTCTTTAGTCTCTCTGATAACTTGACAGTCACGTATAGGGCCTGAACTGTCAGAAAGGATGAAAACAGGTTAACAATTCTAGCTACCACATAAAAATCTGATGATAAAAATATATAAAGCACCAGTTTAACAGATAATTCCATTGTTCACAAAGCTTCTCAATTCTCCCGTCTAGTCTAAAATATCTGTTTTCTTTCCTCTCTTTCTCACCATTTCTCCACCACTGCAGTCTTGGTAGAATCCATCATCACACACTCCCCAGACAGGTTTAACAACGTGCTGGTTTGGCATCATCCCCCTGCATGCTCCGCTGCTTTGAAGAACCTACCTACAAATCCAGGCTGTCACTCCTGAGTAAAAATGATTACCCAGTCCCTTTCATAACACATAGAGGTAAAAACCTTCAACATAGAAAACAGCTCCTCACAATCTGATTACTTCCTGGCCATACCTTCTGCAATTCCATATTCTTTAACATGTATTGCAAAAGTGCCAACTATCTGCAGATTCCTGAGGCCATGTTCTTCAACGTGCCATTGCCTACCAGCACAAGCCCTTCCCTTCTGCTGAAAGCTCCTACTCACTCTAAGTCTCAATCACCCATGGTGAACCAGTTAAGGCCCATTTATGAGCCATTCACTCACCCTCTTGCAGGGGCAGAAACTTCTTTTTATTTCCAGGAAACCATATTTACTTTGCCATTTAATTCCTGTTCCATTATATGTTCTAATGTTTTACTTGCTATTTCCTGAAAAGAAATCTATTTCAACTTTTTTCTACGAAGCACAAAGTGTCACATAGGCAAATTCTCAAAACCCAGTGCACTGAATAAATAAAGGAGCCCATAATTCCATTATATTGTTGCAATGGTAAAACCATTACCAAGGTTTATATTAGTAATAAGAAATAGTTCTAAATTATCTAAAATATTTTCCTTATATATCAGTTAAATTTCCATCTTTTTAAAATGACTTAAACTGTCACTGTTTTAAGTAAAATTTAACATTCATATCATCTGGATGGTAAAATAAATTGAGCTGTATGTTGTTTGAAGCTAAATATTGTCTTAGTTTACTGATAGGTTCTTACTTCAAAACAGCCATATTTTTACAAACATTTACATAGAAATTCTTTCACTCTAAATTTCAACTATGCAACAAATAAGGGAGAGAGAAGAATCCAAGTTAACCTAATACTAGTCTTCAGCTTCTACATCATTTTCTTCACAATTCCAAAATTAAACTAAAATCTGTTTGCAATTCCAAAAGCCTTAAGAATATTATTTTTAACCTGAGGCATGTTTGAATTACCTGATTTAAATCAGGATAAGAAATAAAAACCTAGGAATAATTTAAAGTATTTTTATAATGACTGATATTTGGAGAAAGAACCTGAACAAATTTCTAATTACTTTCACAACATTTGAGGTTAGAAGTAAACCTTATAGTATCAAATTTGTTAACTTATATAGATAATAGCCATATTGAATTTTCTAGAATACCATTCTCAGATATACGTGGGTTTGGTGTTTTAGGAGGGAGCCACCAAGTTCCATATGAAAACTCCTAAATGAAAACCTTCTCTTCGTTTTCTTTTCTTCATTGTCTGTATCCTACCATTCATCAAAATTTCTTCAGTTCCACCCTCATTACTCCCAACGCATCATTCACACATCTGGGTCCTTAGCATCATACAGAAGCATGAAGGCATTAAGATCCTTGAGCTGGAAGGGACTTTACATATTTCTCCTCTAACCTCACCATGTTACAATAGGACAAGCTGAAACTGCCTGATGTCATACAGCAGACGCTGAGGAACAAGGCTGAGACTAGACCCTATGTTTTCCGAGTGGAATGTTTTCCCTCCTGCTCCCACTCCATCCTGCCTTTGACTATTAACAGACTAGGAATTAGCTTCACCATGGTAAGCTTATTATCAGACTATTCCTTCTAAAACATGAGATCCTAAAACTCCCCTCTCAAAGATTCCCAGAACCTACAGGATAAACTTGAAACTTCTAAATCTGAAATTCAAGGTCATACCAATTATTCATCTTAAATTTTTTCAAGCTCTCTCTTAATGTATAGGATATCTACTCTAGCAAAACGGTTTTGACAGCATCCTTCCCACGACTCACCAATGTCAGCATTCCTATTTCAGTACCTAGAACTCTTCTTTCTAAATCATCAAATTTTGCAAAAATTTCAAGTTTTTTTTTTCCAAAAAATATTTTCAATACTCTCTCTAATGCCTGCCTGTAGCATTTTAATGGTTTAACCTACAATCATTATTAGTTTAACTCTTGATTACATGTTTTTTTTCCTTTTTAATGAAATTTTAAATGGAGAATACTTTCCAAATGTTCTGTCAACCACAATATTAGGAAATATGCTAAAGGTATAAAGTAGGGTACTTACGTGATTGCTTTTACTAGACCAAAAGGAGTAATTTCCCTAGACTTCCCTGTAAAAGTAAGTTCTAATTCCATGACTGGCCTATGTCAACTCAAACCCAATAAGGAGGGTTAGTTAAGAAGAGGAAATAACAGTGAGAAATTCTTACAGGTTCTTAATCACACCAACACACATGCACACACGTTTTCCCCAGTAATTTAGAAGCCCACAAAACATATCCATTAATGATTTAATAGAAACACTCTCATATTCCAAGAATTACAAAACCATTTTTACTCTGTACAGCCGCTAAAATAAAATGGAAATGTTATTGAAAGATTTATGTAACAATACCACATCACCTTTCTTTTCAAGTTTTCTAATAGTCTCCTCCATTTCATTTTGCTTCTTTTTATATAAAGTTTTCAATTCTTCTATTTCGTTATTCTTTCTTTCTAAATCTGCAAGTGAATTTGAAATGCTTTAGTAAACTATATTGTCTTATACATAAAACACAGTTTACAAATGAGCATAATGTATTTCGTAAGTCTATCTCAGCTAATCCCACAAGTGGTTTCCAAAAGAAGATGTAATAAACTCTATTTTAGTAGATAAAGAAAATAGCAAATTAACTAATAATTGATTACTGAAGAAATGTTATCTAGTTTCAATTTCATTTTTGAATTGTTATCTAGTTTGAATATCAATTTTTAAGGAGGAAGAGGTGAATAATAAATCAGGGGATTCTCTAAGATAAAATTCAGAAATTAAATTGTAAGAGAGTGGCAGATAAGTCATCAGAATCTTGCCATGTTGGGATAATACAATTTACCTCCCCACTGCACTGGAAAAAAACTATCTTCAGGTGGGCATGTCCTGAATCCTCCCAAGCATCCCACCATTTTCATATACAGTAATAAGAATCCCCAGGTATATGGGAAGACGTTATCTTTTATGTCTAGTTCAGATATTATGAATCAGAAAAATCAGCTTGAAATGTCAGAAATTGCATTAACATTTTACATCATCATATCGTAATGATTATATTGTATCAGAAGTTTTATAATTATCATTTAATAAAATTTAATCATGATTATATATACTTCTAAATACACCTCACTCCAAAAAATCCTAGAGAAATGATGCAAATGTAAGAACATTTAGCAAGTAGGAGAAACTGTATAACCACAAGAGAAAAGCAAACTGAGTCAGAAATATAAATACCTACTTTTTATGGTTGGGGTGTACTTCCTGTATACCAATTTAGTAAATTATTAAAGTCTATTTTTAAAAGCAAAAAAATAAAAGGGTTATTCACCAATGTTTGTCTACTTTTCCTTAGTGACTCTGTTACCAGCATTTTACTTTAGCTTTCATTGTTTTAGTCCCTCCTCAAGAGTGTCTGGTAAATAAGAGAAGGAGCTAGTTTTTTCCTGACATTCATAAAAAAGAATGTATACAAGAGACAAAACACTTTATTTTTTTTTTTTTTTTTTTTTTAAATATTAAATTTTATTTTATATTCCCCATACAATTGCAAACGCCCCATTCTAACCCCAATCCTTCCCCTCCCGCCCCCCACCCCCCAAAAAGTGTCTCTGGTTCATAGTTTTTGTTGATTTTGATTTTCACTTTCTTATATTCATTTTCCTGGTCCCTTATTTAAGTTTTCTAGATTCCTGCTATGAGTGAGACCATCCGGTATTTTTCTTTTTCTTTTTGGCTTATTTCGCTGAGCATGATCCCTTCCAGTGCCATCCATGTTGCTGCAAATTGCATGTGTTTATCTTTTTTGAATGCTGAGTAATATTCCATGGTATATATGTACCACATCTTCTTGATCCAGTCATCTATTTTTGGGCATTTGGGTTGTTTCCAAAGCTTAGCTATTGTAAACAGTGCTGCTATAAACATAGGAGTGCAGGTGCTCTTTGGAATTGATGTTTCTGTGTCCTTTGGGTAAATACCTAGGAGTGGAATTGCTGGATCATATGGAAGCTCTATGTTTAGTAGGTCCAGAAATCTCCACACAGCTCTCCATAGTGGTTGGACCAGTTTGCACTCCCACCAACAGTGCACAAGAGTTCCTTTTTCTCCACATCCTCGCCAACATTTGTTGTTGCTAGTTTTTTTAATATGTGCCATTCTCACTGGTGTGAGATGGTATCTCATGGTAGTTTTGATTTGCATTTCCCTGATTACAAGTGATGTTGAACATTTTTTCATATGTCTGTTGGCCATTTGCATTTCCTCTTCAGAGAAGTTTCTTTTAGCTCTTCTGCCCATTTTTTGACTGGATTATTTTCTTTGTTGTTGCTGAGTCTCATCAGCTCTTTGCAGATTTTTGTGATCAGTCCTTTATCATTAGTGTTGGGTGCAAAAATGTTCTCCCAGTTGGTGGGGTTTCTCTTTGTTTTTGTTATTGTCTCTTTTGCTGTGCAGAAGCTCTTTAATTTGATGTAGTCCCAGCTGTTTATCTTTGTCTTCACTATCACTGCTTTGGGTGATGTGTCTGTAAAGATGTCTTTGATGTGCAAATCCCGTAGTGTTTCGCCTATATTTCCTTCTATGTATTTTATGGTTTCAGGTCTTATGTCTAGTTCTTTAATCCATTTTGAGTTGATTTTTGTGTATGGTGTGAGGTAGTGGTCAAGCTTCATTCTTTTGCATGTAGCGACCCAGTTTTCCCAGCACCATTTATTGAACAAACTTTCTTTGCTCCAATGCATAGTCTTTGCTCCTTTGTCAAAGATTAGTTGACCATAAATCTGTGGTTTATTTCTGGATTTTCTATTCGATTCCATTGGTCTGTATGTCTGTTCTTGTTCCAATACCATGCAGTTTTGATGATTATGGCTTTGTAGTATAGTTTGAAGTCTGGGAGTGTGATGCCTCCATTTCCTTCTTTTTTTTTCAGTAGAGCTTTGGCTATTCGGGGTTTTTGGTGATTCCATATGAATTTCATCAATAATTGTTCTATTTCTTTGAAGAATGCCATTGAGATTTTGATTGGAATAGCATTGAATCTGTATATTGCTTTTGGTAGGATGGCCATTTTAATAATGTTTATTCTTCCAATCCATGAGCAGGGGATGTCTTTCCATTTCTTTGTGTCTTCTTCTATTTCTTTTAACAGTGTTTTTATAGTTTTCTTTGTATAGGTCCTTTACCTCTTTTGTTAGATTTATTCCCAAATATTTGATTTTTTTTGTTTCGATAATAAAAGGGTGTTTTTTTTGATTTCTTCTTCTTCAGATTTATTGTTTGTGTATAGGAAGGCTACTGACTTTTGCGTGTTGATTTTGTATCCTGCCACTTTACTGAATTGATTGATGAGTTGAATTAGTTTTTCTGCGGAGATTTTGGGGTTCTCTATGTATATTATCATATCGTCTGCAAATAGTGATAGTTTGACTTCTTCTTTTCCTATTTGGATTCCTTGGATGTCTTTCTCTTGTCTTATTGCTCTGGCTAGGACTTCCAGTATTATATTGAAAAGCAGTGGTGAGAGTGGACATCCTTGTCTTGTTCCAGATCTTAATGGAATTGCTTTCAGCTTTTCACCATTGAGAATGATACTGGCTGTTGGCTTGTCATAGATGGCCTTTATGATGTTGAGGTATGTTCCTTGTATCCCAAGAGTTTCAAGGGCTTTTATCATGAATGGGTGTTGCACTTTGTCGAAAGCTTTCTCAGCATCTATTGATATTATCATATGGTTTTTATATTTCTTTTTGTTGATGTGTTGGATAACGTTGATTGATTTTCGGATGTTAAACCATCCTTGTGCCCCTGGAATGAATCCAACTTGGTCGTGGTGAATTATCTTATGGATACATTGTTGGATTCTGATAGCTAAAATTTTATTGAGGATTTTTGCATCAGTGTTCATTAGGGAGATTGGCCTATAGTTTTCCTTTTTTGTGTTGTCCTTATTCGGTTTTGGTATTAGTGTAATATTGGCTTCATAGAACGTGTTTGGTATTGTCCCTTCCTTCTCAATTTTTTGGAAGAGTTTGTGAAGGATAGGCACTAATTCGTCTCTGAATGTTTGGTAGAATTCATTTGTAAATCCATCAGGTCCTGGGCTTTTGTTTTTGGGGAGGTTTTTAATTACCATTTCAATTTCGCTGCTTGTAATTGGTCTGTTTAGGTGTTCTATTTCTTCTTTATCTAGCTTTGGGTGATTGTAGAGTTGTAGGAATTTGTCCATCTCCTCTAGATTGTTGAACTTGTTTCCATATAACTGTTCATAGTAGTTACTGATTATTCTTTTGATTTCTGCTGTGTCCGTTGTGATTTCTCCTCTTTCATTTATGATTCTGTGTATTTGTGCTGAGACAAAACACTTTAAATTCAACTTGTCTCCTATACCTGACACTTAGAAAACACCATACACATGACAATACTGTTTTCTTTTTTCATGAATTTAAATAGAAATTCCTGGAAAGGATTTTATTACTGAATGTTTTTCTTACAATAGATCTTTGTAACTCACATACCAGGGAGCTTATTTTAAACTCTATTACCATGATTTTTCCAAATATATTTTAAAATTCATTCATTTTACATATCAATACGTTATACATCAGTAGATTCTATTTCTTATGGACATATGTTCTATTGAAATTGTATTTCTGAATCGATAACATATTTATGATAAAGAAATGCTTTTATATAAGCAATTTAAACTGAAGCAAAATTCTAGTAAGAGCACAAAGCAATATTTGCCTTTAAAATTTGAATGGGAAAAAGGAAAGAGAAGGAAAGGGATTCAATATTTTTTCTCTTTCTAATTTTCAATCAGTGGTTTCCTTCTTGTTGCTTTGAAAGAAGGTAAGCCAAATATACACCTGACTAAATATTAAATATATTTTCAGCTTTAAGAAAGCTTGCATATGTGATGCTGAACCACCATGATTCTCTCCCCCCATCTCTGCCACTTAGTTTTGGGAAGGGTTAGTTTTGAAACAGTAAATGCCAAGATTCTATTTGGGTCAATATTAATGTATTTAAATATATATGTGTATTTATATGTGTGTTTATATATGCATTTATATTTAAATAAATGTATTTACACGCATATAGAAAATCCATATACATCACTACATTGTTTTTAATCATTGCTAAAATATAGTATAAATTCAAATTCTATGAAGGATAACCACAAAGAGGTATTTTTGTTGTTGTTGTACCCATGAAGAAGAAAAATTAACTTTACTTAGTAATACAGATTGAAACACTGGAAGGCTTCAATCCCCATGAGCTACTGAGAGAAGATGCTTGCTGTCAATGCTAGCATTCTAATGCGTGCAGTCTCTAAGCCCAGGAGTTCTGTTTTAAATTAAAAAGGAAATTTTAATGGCACAAAAGTGAAAGAAAATTAGGCAAAAAAAAAAGCTCTAGTATTTACAGTTGATGTGTTATTTTAGCTTTTATGAAAGGTAATAGCAGAATGCAGATAAAGGACTATAAGGCCAGCCTTCAGGAATTGATGAAGAACCAAAAGTTAATGTAAATTATAAGGATTTACATAAACTTACATGCTTTGTAAATCCAAAAGTAAATGAAGTTTAAAGATCCACTTCTTCTAGGATATTAATTTATTAGTAAATTTCACTTATAGCATAGACTATAATAAGTATAGAAATAAGTAGATGGATAGATGGATGATCACAAGACCTAGAATATTTCAAATATTCAACATGAATGACCAAATAAATGCTATATAAGCCCTACCTTCTGAACATCAGCATCATGCTTCTGCTGCAGTTTAAGTTTCTCTTCATGATATTTGGCTTCCATCATTTTTGTTTTCATGTCCAACTTCAAGGACAAAAATTTTAAAGTTGTTATTACTTTTTTATCCCTTTGGCAAAATGTACAATCAAAACAAAATAACTCCCTATATCAGAGAGAGTATCATTTTCACTTTTACCTGATAGCCACGTCTACCCATCTCATTACAGACACCAATATGTTAGTTACATTCTTTGATAACTTCCGAGCTAATTAAAAGTCATTCAAATAAATTTCACTTGACAAAAGTGTCAAAGGAAAACTGATACTCTCAATACAGATTAACCAGTTTCCCCCACCCCCCAGAAAATGTAATTTTATTTTTTTCAAAAAATGTAATTTGAAGTGATATTTTGCGAAATCCACTCAATTTTTTAGAACTTACTACTTTTTGAGTAAGTCTCTAGTCAACATTTTTACTTCTTTCATTTCTCACATCTGTGTTTCCATTTTAAATCTCTTATTTACCTACATACTTAAATATATCAGTGAATCAATGTCCATAAATATGGCCTATAACTGATGGGCACACACCTCACTTAACAAATTGTCTACTTCTCTCTCCTAGACTGTAGACCCTGGCTCCCTCCAGGTAAGGGCTGTATCACCTTTGGAGCATTCATTCACAAGTCCTGTCCTGCTTTGTCCACACCTAGAGCACTGAGATTCTGAGCAAAGCCAGCAAAATGCTTGCTTGTTGATAATAATGAGTGCATCTTAGAATTAAAAATTAGTAGTGACAGGTTTGAAGAAAAACAATATAAAATCAATGATCTCAACTGTAAAGTATCTGGCCACCTGATTTTGTACTATTTAAAAGGATATGTATGTCGGAGTGTGATAAACTTCATTTCTAACTCTTTTCAACTCCCACTGTGTATTAACTACTGTGACTTTGGGCAGGTTGCTGAGTATACAGCTTGAAACGAAGTAGGTATGCAAAAAAAAAATTAGTCCACACCTTCATAAAATTTTTCTCTTAAAATATCAAAAATGAAACTCTAAAAATATTTTCTCAAAAATTTTTGAAATATTTTCAATTACCATTTCAAGTAAATAAATGCGAATTCAAGATAAGCATGCATGTTCATATCAAAATTAAAATTTAAAAATTTTACAAACAAAAGATAACATAACACAGATTCATGATACGTATAACCCGTGCACACATACTATGCAAAAGGAAAAACAAGTCTGTCTTCTTTCCCTTGTCTCTAAATCACATGAAGTTTCTCTCTCATTTTAGCAGAGAGGGGGCTGGGTGGTCACAATCCATGTGAAGAATCTTATGAGAAGCATTTTTGGGGTCTATTTAAAAGGAATCAAACTCTAAAAGCAATATAACCAAGCTGGGCAAATTTAGGAGACATAACTCATCACCATATCTTTCTTTTATACCTTGCATTGAACTTGTTATACCCTCAGCTTCTGAGGGTCAACCCTGGGACCATGTTTCAAGAACCCTAACCCACCACCCCCTACCTACTCCACCTCAATCTTGGTGAACAATCAATTAGGAAGAAACAGTTGGCACATGCTTATGGATTCCTTCAACTAGTGGCTAATTATTCAGATTTGCTCTTTCAAGAATCTAAGCTAACAGTAAGTTCGCTGGTATGGGGGAAAACCCAAGTTCTAGAGGGGTGGTGACCAAGAAAAGGCGGATGAATCCAATATACAGAAGAAAGCATGATGAATACATAAACATAGCAAAGACTAACCTCACTGCATCTGAAATACAAGTAAACAACCTTGAGCTCCAAGATCAAGCCTAGGTTTACTTGAATTTGTAAGAATTCCTGTGTTCTTGCAACCAATAAGATTTATCTAAGCTCTATTTTTTCTTACTTTGGTCCATTAAACTTAAAGTTGCTATAATAGCACAAAGAGCTCCCGCTATCCTGTACCCAGATTCACCAATTATTTGCATTTTGTCACATGTGTTTTATCATTCTTAATACCTCTCTCCATATATATGTATATATGTGTATGTAGATGTACATACACATACATACATGTATGAACAATTTTCTGGTAAGTTAGAGACACTAGATGTCTCTATAAGACATCTATAGATGTCACTTATAAGTTAGAGACATCACATCTCTTTGTCACTAAAAACTCCAGTGTACATGTGCTTCAAACAAAGATACTATATTGCATAACCACAGCAGTTATAAAAACCTGGATATGTAATATTAACCAATAATGCTATCTAATACAAAGACCTAGAGATAAGTTTTATCAGTTATCACAATAATACCTAATAATAGCTAATTTCGCCCCGTCCAGAATCCAATCAGGATTGTGACTTGCCTTTAGTTGTCATATCAACTTTATCCTAATCTGAAACAGCCTTTCTTTGAGTTTCTTGACCTTGACACTTTTGAAGAGTGCAGCCAGTTATTGAATGTCCCTCAATTTGGATTTGTCTGCGGTCTCCTCATGATTAGACATATTAGATTTTGGTAAGAATAACACTAAGTGACATAGTGTCCTTTTCCTTCCATTAGGAGGAGTTTGGTTTGTCCCAATATTGCCAATATAAGGTTTGATAACTTTGTCAAGGTAGTGAATGCTAAGCTATTATCAGGGCTGTATAAAATATAAGGTTTTCTATAGTAATTCTTAAAAAAAATAAATAGGAGTATCTCTTCTCTGTAAACTCTTAACTTGACACCACAGAATAGTTCTATATTTCTGTCCTGCGGTCTAAGGCATGATTCATGATAAGTCATCAGGACTAGAATATACACAATCTTACTAGTACAGTATATAAAGATAACACAAGATACAAAATACAGATGTACATATAAATATAAACACAGATATGTATGTGCATCTACATACATACACATATGTATGTAAAACACAGAAAACAGCCTTGTTTCATTTAGTTTAATAAAGGACTAAAATGGAAAGACTTGAATATAACATTTTTAATTTGTATGGCTTCTAGGTAACCTTGATTTCAAACAATGTTTAAGTTTTCTTTAACTAGACTAAGAATGTATGCTATCAATTTCAAACTTAAGAAGCCTAGGGAGCTATTTCAGGCTATAATGGAGTAACCAGCACCAAAATCACCTCCCACCACTAACAACCATAAAATGGAATAAAATATATGAGGTAGGTAACCATTCTGTGGTCTTAGAAAGTAGGCAGTGCCATTCTATCATCCTTATAAACTGAGTCCATGGTAAATCTGGCTCTATGGATGGGCATAACAACTAGAGTTCAAACTGGCCACCACAATACTACTCAACTGAGAAGGCAAAGTTGAGAGTTGTTCAGGGCAGCTGAATAAGCTAGAACATCAAGTAAAGGTTGGGGAAATAGAATACCTTCTCAGTCACTAATATGGCTGACGTGTATGTTGGGTACATGATAGAAAATGTAATAGATACTACAGATTAAAAGTGCTGGGAGACACTGAAGGCCCAGTCCAGCCACAGTGGAAATTCCTTCCCAACACCTTGTGAACACCTAGGCATCCACCATTGAGGCCCTACCCTAGCCATACTCTAAAACTGCCCAATAAAATCTAAAAGGAAGTCTTTATAATTAAGATCCTCAAGAAAGTACAAATTTTGTAGAATGGTATAGATTGGTGGCATGTTGGAGGAGTATGGAAAATATCTTTGGTTTTCCATAGATTCGCCTTTATGTTCACACTGTTAAAGATAAATGACAAGCAATTGAATGGCTTGCAAGAACAACAACAAAAAAAAGCCATTCTATGGAGGAAGAGAAGATAATACAGAGATGCCTGCATTGTATCATCTACAATGTACTACAGGAAAAAAAATAACAAACATACAAAACAAGAAAATGTCATTCACAAGCAAGGGTAAATAAGTAAAATAAGTTATAGACCCAAAGTCAAAATTTTCCCAAGTTTGATTAAAGATGAACCTATTTAGCAAACCAGACCTTAGAGTGGCTTATATAAATTTCTACAAAGACCTAAAGGAAAATATATCCAAAATTAAAGAAAAATTTATTTGAATGAGAGGGTAGATAAAGAATCTCAGCAGAGAAATAGAAACTATAAGTAGGAAGCAAATGAAATTCTAGAATGGAAAACTATAATAACTGAAAGGAAAAAAATCACTAAATAAACTTAACAGCAGATTTGACAGAAGCGTCTGTAAATTTAATGAGAGACCAACAGAAAATATCTAACAGTAGCAGTAAAAGTGGCAACAGCAATAGTAGTAATTGTAGTAACAGCACCAGCAACAATAGCAGTAGTAGTTGTAGTAATAGCAGCAGTAACAGAAGCAGCAGTAGTTGTAGTAACAGCAGCAGTAACAGTAGTAGTTGTAGTAACAGCAGCAGCAGTAACAGTAGTAGTTGTAGTAACAGCAACAGTAACAGTAGCAGTGGTAGTTGTAATAGCAGTGTTAACAGAAGAAGTAGTTGTAGTAACAGCAGTAGCAGTAGTAGTTGTAGTAACAGCAGCAGTAACAGTAGCAGCAGTAGTTGTACCAACAGCAGCAGTAATACTAGCAGCAGTAGTTGTAGTAGCAGCAGCAATAGCAGTAGTAGTGGCAGAACAATTACTTGGAGTAGTAGCAGTATCATCAGTAGCAGCAGAAGCAAGGAGTGGGGAGAATTTGCAGGAGAAAAACAACAAATATTTGATTGATTACAACCAACATGCACTGTTCCTGGCTATTGGCATGCATTATTTCATGTAATCCTCATCATAACCACCATGTAGATACCAGTGTTACCCCCCATTTTACAGTTAATAACACTAAAGCACAAAGAGGGGCCAGTTCAAAGTCACACAAGGCGTGTCTGGATTCATGCTCAGGTACAAAGTCAGGAACCCTACTCAGCAGTGTGGGTCCAGCTAACACACAAGAGCTATATTCTACTGAGTAGCTTTTGTATGCATAAATAAATAAAATAAATCTTAAAAAAAAATATGACAGATGGCCTTTTTTTCAAATAGCTCCCTACATAAACCATAAACAGAACGCAAACAAGGAAAAGAAGGTGCACTCTCTGGTTTTAATAATAAATGTGGTCTGGGACAGAAAACCTGACACAAGGAGGGGTGAAGGGATAGCACATGACCCATAAATAACCTTTTTTTTTTTTTAAGATTTATTTTATTTTATTTTATTTTTAAGATTTATTTATTTATTTATACAAGCACTGGGTACAGTCAGAAGAGCGGGAGGGTGAGAGAATTCACCAGAGCCAGGGCGGGGAGCAGAACAGGCAGAAGGACTGAAGTACACTGTCAGGGGAGCAGCAGGCAGCAGGAGAGGCCTGCGCGCCATGTGGGCCCCTCCTCCGGTGGCCGGGGATCGAACCTGCGATGCAGAGGCTGCGGGCAGCTTCGCAACCCAGCGTTCAAACGCTGCACCACTGGGGAGGCCCAACCACATTCTTTAAAAAGTTCTGTGGTTCAATTTTTGCTCCCTTTCCTTTTTTTTAAGATTTATTTATTTATTTATGCATACAAGAACTGGGGTACAGGCCAGAGATGTGGGAAGTGAGAAGATTCACCAGAGACAGAGTGGGGAGCAGAACAGGCAGATCTACTGAAATAGATTGTTGAGGGGAGGAGCTGGAGAGACAGGAGAGGTCTGTCGTGCCATGTGGATTGCTCCCTGACCAGCCAGGATGGAAGGAGAGGCTGTGGATTGCTTCACAGTGTGGTATTTAACCCCTTGCGCCACCAGAGAGGCCCTCTTTCCTTTTTTAAATTAAGGAATCCTATCTTTTCTGACCTGTTGTACTTTACACATTGTTTGAAGCCATATTTTATCTCAGTGATATTTATTTAGTAGACTTTTTAAAATCCCAATTAATTCTCTGGTTTCTCTTAAGTATAAATCTTTCGCCTTTTACTAAAAATCCCAATTAAGAGTTACCTGAACATATTTTGCCAGTTAAATATTTGAGCTTCCACTACAAAGTATTGTTCTTTTCTCCTTATTTCTAATGAACATTCCAATAAGTACTTAGACTTTCTATTTCCAGTTCATAATCATTTGGTCATAGTGTGAGATCATTTATTTGTCATCCACAAGCCCCTTTCATCACCACATCTAAGGACAGACTTCATTCTTTTGTCCTCAGTAATTTGCACTATGATCATCCTTTGCTCCTTCCTTTGGCTTCTGATTCTCACACTCTGAGAAATGTTTCTCTGTCACCTCTGTGTGATCCAGTCTTCTCCCGGTCCTGAAAGGCAGCATCCTCCCAGATTTAGTTTCACAGTCCTCTTCACTTGCCAAAGGTTTGTCTTTGGTGACCATCTGGATCTAACTAATCTTCCATGTAGATGAATTGCAATCTTCTGTCTCACAATCTCCATCAAATTTGGCAATCAGTAAAAATCTTACAGCTCCATACAATTAAGTCCCTTATTTGACTCCTTCTTTCCTTATCCTCAACCTCCAGAAAGTCACCAAGTTCTCTCCCAAAAGGCAATACCTTCTTCCAACCCCTCTGTTACCAATCCTGTAGAGTTCCCCACTCACTCTCACCTCAACCAGCAAACAGCTTCATCATCAGTGACCTTCCACCACTGTCTTCCTCTGAACTCACTTTCTGTTGTTTTTCAGAAAATACAGCTGTAAAAACATCATTCTCTGGTCAAAACTCCAGTAGTTCCTTCCACCTTGGCTTAGTAACAACAGCCATTTCTGACTACCACACTCTTCCTTTCCCTTTCCCGAGGCTTCAGGTGAACAGTCTACGTGGTCCTGCTAAACATGCCCTTTCTTTCCTGTTCCCAAGTCTCCTCTTCCCATGTCTCATGTATGACTCAATCCCTGACTAAAATGTCACTTCCTCCATGAAGTCCTCCTCAAGCTTCCCAGACAAAAGCAAATTTCACTTCTTCAACACGCCTCCTAATACTTCATGTTCAGTATTACACTACAGTTGGTTTGCACTATATATTATTTTTTTTTTGCACTATATATTCTTTCCTGGAACTGAAGTGTAAGTTTTAAAGGATTTTCTCATGAGGTTTGCTGAACAATGTAATTTAATTCTACTCTCATTTGTATTCCCTTTGTACTATATAATATACATGTGTGCATATTAAAGTTAAGTTTGAAAATGTAAACAAATGAACAACCGAGCCAAAATTATAGAACCACCAATGTCAGACTAAGGCAGAGCGAGCCCTCCCCCCCATGACAAAAAGAAGACAACAGAAAGCATGCAGAGCTCTCCCCCCATGACAAAAAGAAGACAACAGAAAGCATACAGAAGACTTTCTGAGATCAGCACAGAAGAGAGTACGCCCTTGTTCTATTTCTAAAATCAGTCACGGTTCAACTTGTTCTGATCAACCCTCTAATGTCAGGGAAGATTAGTTTGGAACTAAAATAGCCCTCTAGCCCCCTGCCCCATCAGAAATATTTTATGATGAGAACCAGTCAAGATAAATGGAAAGAGAGACGTCTCGCCTCAACGGCCCATGTCTCTAGGCCAAATAAGCAGAGATTCACTCAAACAACTCAATTACTTGAACCACCCAGGGCTAAACCACCCACTTCTAGAAAAAGAAGTAGACAGTCATCAAGAGATTGAGACAACTGCACAGGAACAAGAGGAATTATGACAAGTCATTCTATGGATAACCTACTGTTGAAGCAAAAAACCTAAAATTTTGAAGTGCCCTTATTTTCTGGAGGGCATTCCCACAAGCTATTTTTAAAAGAATTTCTGAAATTTCTATTTCGGATGGACTTGAAAAATTTTATTTACAAAGTCCATGGGGTGCCATTTTCTCTGAAGTAGTTACTTCAAAGAACAGCTCTGAGGTTAGACATTCCTCCCAAATGAATAAAGCTGGTGAATGTGCTCACTTACTTGGTACAAAAGTATTTCCTTGGGTCTAAAAATATCCTACTTACAGTTTAACTAGTTAAATTTTAAGACAATTACCAATGTCATCTTACTTAACTGAATAGTCACAATCTTTTTAAAGGAACACTCACCAATCTCTTCACTTGGATATTCAACGTTCACTTTTTCATTCAAAATGCTGTTTTTACTATTAACAGTTTTGCATGTGCAAACTGTATTTAACATTTAATTCTGAAATTAGCAGAAAGCCCAAATAAAATAGCACCATAATTATGAAATAGTTTAGAGGAAGAAATGTATTGAAGTCAGTTAGCAGGGAATCATCTATAAACTATAAAATAGAAAGGAACCCCTTTAAAGTGATTTTGAAGACTTAATGTGATCAACTCCCCCAATCGTGTCAAACAATCAAAATGAACCAAAAGCAGGATTTATTTTGACAAAAAGGATAATTCTACAAGCTCTCTAAGTTTTCTATAAGTTGCAGTAACAAAGTATAAAATGTCACCATTGTAATATTGCTGAAATATTTAATTTGCTTTTATTTACTGTAATTAGGTAGTAAATTTAATTTGCTAAACTTAGGCATGATAAAAGGCATTAAGGGTTGAAGACAGTACTGATGTCAAGCATCTGTACTGCCCAGCCACTTCTAAGGCATTATCAGTAACTCATCTGAATGATGTATTAGTCACACTTTCTTTCCACATCTCAACAATCATCACAGCAAATTGCAGTGTGATTCATAAAATAATCATCACTCCATTTGCTCAAATACCTAATTGTTACAATCATCCTTTTAGAGAATTCTGTTAGTTGCTAGTCTGAGGAAATTATCATATGTTAGTAATTATGATTCTTCCTGATTAACATCTCCAGCATATCGTATTCGCAAAATGTTAATTTGCAATATTTCATAATGCAAATTTTTATTCATTGTGCTTATTTATAAACATAGCACAAAAAACAAGGCATCTTTCTCTTGTTATCTTATCCCTGGGGCTTAGAGATGTATGGAATTCTCCTAAACAGGAACTTCTAATCTCCACAGTGCATGCTGGTATTTCTTTTTTCTAATTTTTAATTTTTTTCATACATCATGTGCAAGCATAATTTATGTGAAACATAAACCTAATCATATTACACACTGACTTTTTGTTTATTTTGTTTCATTTTGTGGTACTCTGGTCTCCATGCCATTTTTTTTTAATCTTTCCCTCACCTCCCATTTCTTCCTACCTCAACATTTCCGTGGGTCACCCATATTAACCACCTCATGTAGGCTTCTGTCTTCTGTGATGCTCGCGAAATCATATACCCACATACTCAAGCAAAAATGTAGACATTAGTATGGAGTTCAGTGGAAGAAACTACAAGTGCCCTAGGATAATGATTTTCCTCTTCTGCATTAGGTCCCCACTACAATCACCAAACTTGGGCTGCGCACAGGCTGCCTCACGTGTAGCTGCACATGACTATGTGACCAGATGTGGTCAAGGGGAATGACAGGAGAGAAATGATACAAGCAGTTCTGGACATATTTAAAAGTAAAGTGACTTTTTCTTCAAACTCTTTTTCTTTGAAGGAAGACACATAAAAGATAAGGTGCTGGTAAGGGACTGTCACTTCAGACCCAATGGAAGTTGAGGATGGATTCCTAGATTCATACATATTTTTGATTATGACTGCTTCATATATACAAAAATACATTTCCTGCACCTTGCTTTTCTCTCTGAACAATACCTCATGGGAATCTCTAAAAACACCTGTTATATATTTTTTATTCATTCTTTTTCTTGCTACCAACTATTTCTTAACAAGGAAAAAAACGAAAGTTGTTCTAGTCACTCCCTTTAATGCATATTCACCGTATCTTCAGTTTCTCTACTATAAACAGTTCCACAAATAAACATCCCTCACACATGCATCCCACATACTAGAGCTTGGATTTCTACTGACTGGATTCTCGGAAGACATGTAGATAAGTCAGGGCTAGGTATATCTCAATAGATTTTTGCCACCTGTTAGAGTAAATTCACATTTCCACCACAGGAGTAGCTATTTCTCCATTTTAATTCACCTTTTCCTGAAAAACTGTTTGGGGATCCATAACTGGGATCCATGTTTCTGTCTATCAACCGGTATGACTTCCTGGAATGCAGCATACATTAACACAGTGTCTGTTCCAAACTGTTTCCCCAAATTTATTATTTTCCTATTGATTTTGATTATTGCTTTTTTTTAATTACACAAAGAGTTTTACTTCACTTAAGTCAAATATTTCTATAGTTTCTTTCATAGTTCCTGGTTTTGGAAAAGTTTTTGGATTAGGCAGGTCTTCTAATTCCTATTTTTTTCTTGCAAGTTTTTTGTTGTTTTGAAAGTTTTAAATTGGGCATTTATAGGTTAATTTTTAGTACATCTAATTTTTTTCTCAGGAAAACAAAAGCATATGCCAGCACCCTTTACTAAATAAGTATCTTTTTTCAATGTATTGATATGAACTTTGGCATTAAATTTTACTTTGTACTGAGGTTTAATTTTTTTCTCATATTCCACTCTTTGGTTTTGGTGTCAGGGTCTACTTCATAAAATGAGCTGGTAAGTATTCACTCCTTTATTATCCCTCAAAGAATCTATATAACATTGGAGTCAGTTCTTTCTTAATGCTTCCTTACATAAATATGTACTTGTAAAAGGGATAGCTTCATAGTGCTGTGTCTTAATCCCTTGCATCACCAGGGAGGCCCTGTACTTGTAAAGGCAGGGAGTATTTTAATATCCTTTTAAGATTATTGTAGATATTCTTCTTTAGTAACTCAACACTCACAAGTGCTAGATTCTTAAAGTTACTTTGCATTGTGCAGTCTGAAACTTTTCACACTCTGTCATAGTAAGTTCTGTTGGTATACTGAACATGGAATGGATATTTACCCCACACATGATTTTATAACATCATATGCTACACATTTGGAAAATATCAATTCAACAAGTTATGTGGATTTCCAATTATGAAATTTCATAACTTTGCATTGGTTAATCAGCATCAATAGCATGAGAAAATCTTAGTATTATAAAGCTCTCAAGTTCACTGTGACTAATAAAAGTTCTCCAAGTTCTAATTTTCATTAAAATGTCAAATTTTATCATTAGCGACAAATACTGTCAGTTATGTTGCTTGCAATGACAGGCTTCTTTTATTCACTTTTGATAAAATGTCTGCCAAATATCCAAGTGTGAATCATCATAGCTCACCCATCAGTCATTCTTGCAAAATAAACTCAGACTCGCCCAAAACAGCAGTTATTGCAGTACAGAACTCTGGCAGTTCTTCATGTACATTCCATCTCACTCACACACCAAAAAGATGTACATTTGAGTTACGAGATCTGACAAAATAAACAATTTTACTACTTACTTCATCAAGGACATTCTTAAGTAAAATTGGTTATATTTTTCCATAGGCATGTGGCACTGAAGTATATGACTATCACTACAATGTGTCCCACTGCCTTGATCTGGGCTAAGATATAGCATTGTGTTTGCACCATCAATGCAAATGTCAACATAGTAAAAATAAAATGACATTTGCATTATTACAAAAATTATTTGACCTTACAGAACTTGTGAAAGAATCTGGAAGCTATATGTCATGGAATAAACTTTGAGAACTAGAGAAATTTTTGAACCTGTATATCAGGATACATGTGCAAGACTGTTTATTAGATTATTGTTTATTAAATGACCTGTTAAAACATTAAAAAGTATTTTAAGTAGACAAAATAGATACAGTAAAGATAATAAAGCAAAATGACAGTGGTGTGGTTTTTGAGTAAAATAATTAGCTATAGCGATTAGATTTTTAACTCCTTATTTTCTCCCAAATTCTCAACTGTTACAAAATTATTGCATTTAACCTTTGGGTATTTTATTTGAAAAAAAGTTGAAAGTTAGAAAGTATTCATGAACAAAATGACAAAAAAATTGGCAGGTTAATTTAATAAAAAGCAATACAAATGAACCTGTTACAAACGGAACATGTTATAAAAGGATGAACACAGAAAATGAGGCACAAAAGAATATAAAAAAGTTTAGTTCAATTTAAATAAAGTTCAAACTACTAAAATAAAAATATTTTCATTTTAAATGATACAGGCATTAGTTGTAAATCAATTTATGAAACAAAGTAGAGAAATTATCATCAGAAAAATCAGATAGTAGGTACTTCTAGAGAAGATGGAGAGAGCATGATGGGAAAGGGTTGGACCAGAAGCTTCTAGGGTACTGGCAACAATCTCATCCTTCCCTGAGTGTTGTTTACAATGGTATTTTTTGTATAATTATCTATTATATTTTGTGAGACTATGTGTACCTGAATGCCAATTTAAATTTATAATTGTGTGGAAGAAATGTTTTAAAATATCAATTCTCTCATTCAGTATGTCAATCACTTGGATTTCATTATCTTGGATTTATTTAAACTCTACATTTACCTAGCAGATTTCAAAAGAAATAATGCCTAATTGGCATGACATTTAAGAAAGTAGCAACATCCTTTTTCAGGCAATAGGTGGGAACATTCAGTATGGGTAGAGGTAAAGTTCAAAGGAAGTTTGAAGTTTTCTACTTTATTGCACAAAAAGAGCAATTTCTACCATCTGTTCTCTGAAATCTGATGATTTCTCTGAAAATTGATCTCCTCTTATTGTGTCATCTCATCTTTCATTTCAGTGACAATGGTTTTCCAAATGGCTTAATCTATGTCAGAAATCTTTTTTTTTTAAATATTAAAAAAAAAAGAACCAACTCCACAGCCTGATGATGCTCGTTGTCACACAGTTCTGTGATGTGGATATCACACAAAATGTGTTAGCAATTACAAAGGCAAACAAGTCCAAGTATGTTTGTGAATGATAGGCTAAAATTAAAACTAAAGGATCACTGTCACTGAACATGTTTTCCTATGATGCCCAAAATAAATTGAAATTTTTTTTTAACTTCTTAACATATTTTGTAGGTATATTTTTAGCCACCAAAAAGAAACACACAATTCTCTAATAATGTTGCAAGTATTAGTCCCTTAACACATAAGTATAAAATGGAAGCTGTAGTTTATGTTTGATTTCTAAAATTAAGTATTTTAGAATCTCTAAAATTTCAACAGAATTCAATGTTTTCTTAAATGCTGCATGACCCATATAAACCCAATAATCTGTGTAAAATTTGTTATCACTCAATTTTCTCCACATTTACTGCTTTAACTTAAGCATTTCAATCTCTTAGATTTGGATTGTGTAACATTAATTGACTAGCCTCAACTACTTAAAACCTATGTTAACATAAATCTCTGAAATGGATCTGAGATTTAAATATGAAAGTATGATTTTAAAAGAGGCAAAAATATGAATTTTTTTCATAATCTTGGAATCAAAAAGGTTTTCCTAAGCATGATACATAAACCAGAAGCCATAAAGAAAACACTGGTGGAACCAACGATTTGAAAGACAAATTCTATACATTAAAAATAGCACAAATAAATCAAAAGACATAAGGAAAATACTTGCAAGATGCAAAAAATCCCGAATTCCTTAGTATATAAATTTCTCTTGGGAATCACAATGAAAACATGGAAAAAAATGATGAGTAAAGTTAACTCACAAAAGTAAAATAAAAAAGATATGAACATGCAAAATGTTCATTCTCACTAATAATAAGAGAAAAACAAATATCCAAAAAGGATACTATTTTCCATTTCACAGATAATCAAAAAATGTTTATAACGCAGTGTTGATGATGATGTGGGAAAACAGACATTCTCATATGCTACTGATGCAAGTATAAGTAGATGTAGCCTTTGTTAATAGCTTTATTGAGACATACATAATTCACATACCATAGTAATTCACCCATTTAAAGCATACAAAATTCATCGCTCTTAATATATCAGAGAATTGTGCAGCCATCACTACAAATTAACTTTAGAACATTTTCATTGTACCAAAGAGGGACTCTCATAGCCATTCACTGTCGTACTACCCTCTCTCACGCCTACATCCCTAAATAGTCATAACCTTAAGGGTAATCTGTCAATGCCAATAACATATTTAAATGAAAAACTCCATTTTACAGAATTTATTCTACGAAAACAAACATATATAAACGAAGATATGCACCGGGGTGTTCTGAAAGTAAAACTCTCTAAATAGCCTGTATCTTTCCATGGGGATCTATGCTAATAAAGTGTGGTATACCAGTCAAATAAAATATAACACTATTTTTTTAAGTAAGGTCTTATAACTGATATGAAAACTCATCAGAATATATATATTTAAGTTAAAAAGCAAAACAGAATAGTACATAGAACATGACCTATGAACTCATTTGTTTTAAAAGAAAAGAGATATTCCTAGAACATTTTAAAGGGACTACACAGTAAAATTTTAGCAGTGATTACCTCTGAAGAATGAAGATTAAGTGTTTGAGAAAATGAAAATTAAGTATCTAATATTTAACGTTTTGTTTTAATATAAAGTCACTGCACTTAAAACAATGCTTTTTATTTTTTCAAAGTCACCCAACAACAAAAGCTATTAGAGCAGAGACCACGCACAAGACACATCAGGACTGTCTTAAAAGAGCACACAAGACTCTGCTGAACTTCAAAACCACAAGCATTTCTCCTCTAGCTCAAAGAAAATGTTTAATAAAAGTGATTTTAGCATGTATATAACTCTGTGCTTCACAGTATAAATATGCATATAAATTTGAAGGAGTTATCTAAGTCAGAAAATTATCTCTGGAAAACAAAATTAATACAGCAGTATAACTTCTATTTCAAAAGTGAAAATATTACAAACACTGGCCTAAGAAACTTATTAAAGAGAAACACTTGTTCTGTATTAACAAATTTTTACATTTACAAAGTTAATCTCACCTACTACTTTCCTCTGCCTTCAAATGCCTCCTCATTACCTTTGACTTTTTATTTTCATTCTCATTTTTGCATATAATAAATTCCTTACTTATACCTTACAAAAGTTTTCCATAGACTTTAAATATTAATTTTGGGGGGCCTCCCAGTGGCGCAGCGGTTGAGCCCTGGAATGCGAAGCTGCCTGCAGCCTCTGCAGCGCTGGTTTGGTCCCACATGGCATACAGACCTCTCCTGCTGCGCCCGCTGCTTCCGCTGGTCCCCTCAGCAGTTTGTTTCGTCAGTCTGCCTGTTCTGCTCCCTGCTCTGGCTCTGGTGAATTCTCTCACCCTCCCACACTTATCACTGTACCCAGTGTTTATATAAATAAATAAATCTTAAATATTCATTTTGTTCTGGAAGTTAAATTGGTTACGATATTAAATTTATAAAAATCCATCATTTCAATTTTATAAAATTCATTGCCCCAAAGACATATTTAGATATGCATATAAAGATGGACCTATAATAATTATTTTCCCATAATTATTTATACTAGTGAAAACTTAACCTCATTATCCAACAAAAGTGGTAAGTTAAATTAATGGAGGATCATTCCATACATGAAATATAACACTGGTTTAAATAGATGCTTAGGAACAATACTAAGTAGCACAAAAATATTCAACATATAAAATAACATATATAACATCAATTTAATAAAATATGTGTTTACAGAATATATAGAGAAAAGACGAAAAAGTAATACAATGATATTTTACCAGGGATCCTCAGTGTTGATTTTATAGTTGATTTTAGTTCCTTCTTTGTTCCACATTCCAAAATTTCTTCAATAAAACTCCACATAAATTGTTTTATAATCACAAATACAACTTTGAAAGAAATGAAATTAAGTTCCCATATTGCAGCAACTCAGCATATATTTTATGCTATTTTAAATAGTTTATGCAGGAGAAAAAAATGTAATAAAAAAATTCAAAAACAACTACGTAATTACACAAAGGGTTATTTTAACCAAAATGTACTCTGGATATATTTTAAGATATCGACTAAGTGGATATTTACATGCAAACTTTTCAATGATACCACAAATATTTTTACAGCACACCAAAAAGAAAAACAAAAACATAAGGGTGTGGAAAAAAATAAAGCCACACACATTTAAAATGAACCTCTGATGCAATACATGACAGTTTTAAATGCTTTTTTCTTTCAACACATGTGTGGGTAGCGTTGGTATATTTACCCCTCAACCAAGATGTCATCATAAAGAATAAAGACATTATTTTATGAAAGACCAAAAAACATTCAAAAACCACCACTTCCTTTCAACTATTTTAATTATCTTATGGTAAGCAACCTCAACAGTAATAATTAGTATAAAATAAAAGCAAAAGAAAAAGTGGTTGGGAATTACTTGATGTGACTTTTAAAAACACTAAAGATTTTTAAGGAAAGAAAAAAATTCAAACAAGAGCTGAAATTAAAAGTGCATCTGAATATAACAAGTATTACCCTTCATAAGGATTTTTAAAATACAATTTTTATTTCAACAGTACTTTTGTATCACTAGGCTTACACCAATGAACAAAACCCTACGTGTCTTAATTAGAGCTGCAAAATGACAGAATATTATCGAAGATGAACTGCAACAGTTGTACTGGATTGAAATTCAAAAGAAAAAAATAGCCCTTTCTCTTCCATTATCAGGAAAAACAAACCTCTATGCTATTAACATTGTTTGGAATATCTAAGAAAAAGCTCATGTCTTTTGTGATATTTGATGAATATAACAAGGTAGTAAGAAAACTATGAAATTGAAAATAACTAAATTAAAATTAAATTTCAGAAATTCTTAGAAGTATCCCATTAAATGAAAGATAAAATTATTGAAATAAAAATATTAGACATATTAATCTAAATTCATTAGTAACATCTTTCACATTTATACATTTAAGTAGTGAATTGCAATTTACAAATTACAAACAAATTCATTATTTTGGTAACAAACAAACTCATGATTTTTGGTAACAATGCTGTGAAATCAGTAATTATGCTCCCTTTAAACCAAAACTAAATTCATGTTAACAACTTCCCTGGGTAAAGTCAGGTTAAGAACAGTTTCTCAGATTCCTCACCATCTATCATACCACACAGATTTCATCACAATGAAACCAAAGTGTTTCATTGGTATTATAAGCAAAAATAAAAATAATAATAATGATTTTTAAATTTCCCAGAGTAATGCTTTTACTCTGGTAGTTACAGATGACAAAATCTTCATACTAATCCGCAAAGCAGATTATCTCCATATTAGATAAGGAAATTGAGACTTGGAGAAATCTGCCTATTTTCACACAGCTATTAAAGAGGGCTTAAATCCAAATTTTCTTGACTCCATAGCCTGTGTTCTTACCTAATAAACAACAGAGCCTCTTTTATAATTCTGCTTTAAAATGAACAGAGAAAGCAGCATATCAGTAAACAGTTACAGCATAGCTTCATTTAGCAGATCAATTAAAGAGTAGAAAGAATAAGATTAGTACAACTAGAAAAATATATTACAGAGCTAAGCTAATATATAAGTTGAGCTAAGGAGGGGAGGGGTACAGGGGGCTCATGGAGGTCAAGGACACTGCTTCTAAAGACTGCCATCAGGAAAGAGCCCTCAACACACTACCTTGTGGGTGTGGAACTGGGACACACAAAATGGAAGATGGACACAAAACAAGAAAGACAAGGCCTCCCCCTCAACCCCCCCAGCATCAGTCATTCACATTTGTACCAAAGACAGTCTCTTCCTATCAGGTATCATTATTCTAAGTAGGACCTGAAAACTCAGCTTATACAAAATATAAAATTAATGTTAATCATTACATAAATCAGAAATACCTCAATCCTACCTCTTTCTCATGCATTCGAGAGAATAAGTGATCATCGTGGAGGCTGCTAGATTTTCTCAGGCTGGATCTGGGTGTCATCTGTTGAATGAGCAAGAGTTATTTAACACTATTTCAGGCCTGGTTTATCCTTAACCCCAAAGTAAAAGTCTATTATTGCCTGAAGCTCAAGCCAGAATTGCCTCAAGTTCAATACCACCATTGCAGGGGAGAAAAGTGATTTATTTACTTTCATTTGATAGGATTAGTACACTATTATGCATTATAAGAAAACCTGTGTAATTTTCTATAAATAACTCAATGATCATTTAATTAAAAAATATTTGTCCATTGAAAAAGTCCATTGACATAATCACCTACCAGAGTTACTGGGATAGGCTTCTGTCTCAGGTACCGAGGATTTTCTATCTGAAAATTTAAAAAAATAAGATAAAATAAGGCCATATTCATTTTTAAGTTTTAGTTCTTATTTGATAAATATAGAACTAAGCTGCTCTATGAAAATGTTTTCTACATGTGCTAATTATTTAATCCATTTTTATAATGGATAATATATATTTTTAGGGTCCCCTAACAGATAAATGATAAAACACAAACTCCTCTACATATGTAAATGCACCTTCATGATCCTCACACAACCTAACTGCAAAGTCTCATCTCCATGTTCCTCACCTCATATTTTGTTCTCCCAGAATTCTGAATGACTTATATTTCCAGAATACCATATGTTCCTTCTGCCTCTATGCATTATCTTGTGCAGCCTTCTAGCTCCTATAATCATATACCTATTCATCTCTGTAGTCTCATTTAATTGCAGACTGGATGTATGAATCCCGAAATTTACCTCCACAATAGGAACTAGAATAGAAAATTCCTTCAGGAGTCCTCCCACATTTTCCTTTTCAGGCTCACCTACACCCCAACATACTCTGTATTCCTGGAACACCAAACTACTGTTTTGCCTTGAAAGCACTACTCTCTCCTCCCTATCTGAGTCCTTGCAATTTATGAAATCATTCTCCCAACATCCTCATGTGATGATCTTATTCATTACTCTCAGATTAGGAATGAACTCTCCACTGGAAAATGAGTTAAATTGCAACTACTACAGTGGTACCCTGGAGGTTCATTCCTTTTATGATCTAACATCTCTCCTATGCAAAACAGTGCCAGCTCTGTAAATGAGCTGGGGTTGTCTTGTAACCCGTCTATCCCTGGTGCCCACTATGTGGGTCTGGCAGGTAGTGGTCCCCCAACAAATATTCACTATGATGTGAAGGAGAGAGAGAGGGAGTGAGATGGGCAGGGAGGAGGGAGGGGCAGAGAAAAGGAGGAGGGATGAGCAGTACCTGCTCTGACCCTCTGTTCAGCTGCTGAAGCACCCTCATCTCTCCCAGCCCTCTAGTTTGTCAGTATGTCTCCATATCCATCTTTGAACACAAGCATGAGGATGATAACATCTCAATTTTGTACTCCTGGCATCCAGCACCACATCTAACACATAATATCCTTTAAATGAAATATTTACTGAATTCATATACTATATGATAAATTAGAAATACTGACCACAATCCCAACCATTTCACTAAAAAATGAAGTGGGAAAACATCAATATCAAGGAATTCTAACCTCTTGACATCATAAACTCACATGATGTGAGTTGGTTTGAGCGTATCAATGGATACACTCTCAAAGTGCACAGGTACCAATACAGCCTTGCCATGACATCAAATGATGGCAGTTGTTCTTACGCTGGAGTATACTTTAGCATCAACTGACAAACTGTTTCAAATATATATTATTAGGCTGTCCTCCTTCAAAATCCCAGTTGTGAAGTTCCTCAAGGATTTGTATAGTTAATCTTCATGGAAGATAATAATCCATACCACATTTGACAAGAAAGGTAATGGATTCTTCTTTGAAGAATCAACTCATCAGAGAATGTAGAAGCAATAAAATTAAAAAATTAAAACTGACTTAGATTTTCAGATTAACCAAGAAATGACTAACCTTCCTGCCCCCCAAAAAATCTAGACAAAACCACAAGGTTACAGATTTCTGAAAATAAAAAGCAAGCATCAAGGGTAGAAATCCTGAAAGAGTGAGTCCGAGTCACAAGTTAAAACTAGTTGTCCGCCACGACTTTCTGAGACAATCTCTCACCCATGCACAGTGAGCCAGCGACCCACAGACTATAGGATCCCAGTGAGTGAAGAAGGCAGAGGTCACAGTTTGTGGCAGCGGGAGAGACTAAAAGCTATGAAACAGGGCACCAGCAAGAAAGACCTGTGCAGAGGAAATGCCAGATGTTCACTTAGGAGGGTCCAGCAAGCGTATGTCTGAGAGACAGGCCAGGCTAAAGAACACAGGCATAGCAGCATGCTGCTGCTTCTGAGGATTTGCCATGGAAAAGCCACACCAGCAATCTATGGAATTTGGGAGTTCAAGCCCAGACAGCAAGAGAGCCCTCACTGAAATCGCAATTATATCCAGGGAACTAACTGAGATACCACAAAGGTCAAAAAAGTTTGGAACTTAATTTCACAAAGATAAAGGGGCTTGAGAAAAAAAGACATTGGAAATCTACAAAAACAAATTAGCAAGCATCCTTAATCTGTTTCTTAATCTGAAAGACTGAAAGTACTCCCTTAAACAGTTGGACAATACATGGATTCTCGAGTGTGAACATACTGTTATTAAACATTGTACTGGAATCTTAAACAGTACAAAAAGCCAAGAAAAGGAGGAGGAGGGGAGAAGAGGCCACAAAGATTAGAAAGAAAAAAAGAATGCTTCATCATTTACATGTAGCCATAGATCTAGAGCCTTAAAAATAAATATAAAAATTAGTCAGAGTTTGGCCAAGTCAACTGCACTTCTGTAAATTACAAAGATCATCTAGGAAAAAATATAATTAAACAAAAGAAATCACTTATAATAACAAAACAACATAATACCTAAGCTAAATCTAAGAAAATGTATTTCAATTCTTCAGTGAGAAAATAATTTAAACTTTTTTGTAAGACTGAAATAAATAGTGAAATCATACTTTTCTATAGTCTCAATATTATAAAAATGTCATTTCTCCCTAACTTGTCTACATTTATCCAAACCAAAATTTCAACAGGTTTGAGGAAAAGTTAATGAATTCATATAAATATAGTAAATAGATAAGAATAACCAAGACAAGCTAGAAGAAAAAAGCCAAGTGAGGTGACTTACAAAGACATACTATAGTAAGACTATAGTAATGAAGACAAGCCAATGGAGCCAATTAGAAAGTACCAGAAACCCAAATATGTATGAGAGTATGATTCATGAAAGAGCTAGCATTGCAAATGATTGAGAAAAACAAGGGTGTGTTCAATAAATGGAAGATAATTAAATCAGATTGTCTCCTCACACCATATACAATAAATTTCCTGTGGGCTAAATACTTATAATTAAAAAGCAGAACTATAAAAACCTTCAGAAAACAATTTAGAAGAATGACTTTGACTTTAAGGACTTGTCTCCAAGAAAGATACCACAAGTAACATTAAAAGACAAGCCCTAAACTAGATGTTTGCACATGGTCCCCAAGGTATGTAAAGAAGGTCTTAACAATCAATAAATAGAAAGAAAGGGGG
>NW_023604875.1:0-31275 GCF_014898055.3 Talpa occidentalis
TCACAGATACATGCAGATCTTTTATTAGCCACCACTACCCACCCTGGTCCCCAAAAGACTGCAGGAAATCAGTGAACTGTTCCTGCTGTGTACTCTAGTCACCCATAAATTGGAACTGCCGTACAGTGAGATGATCAGAATACGCAAACAGAAAGGGTAATAAGGCACACACCAAATAATCACTGGTGACCTCAGCAATTTTATTAACAAATTTATTTCCCTAATTGGGTAACGTATCTCAGTGCTTGACTCAAGGGCATTGTAATAGGTTTCCACACTGCAGAAGAAGGAATTAATTAAAACTGTTTACTCTTTGTTCCGTATTTACACTTGTCCACCAATCTTGTAAACATTGTGCCAGGTTTCCTGGGTCCTCCTGGCTCGTCTCTTCCCTCACCCCATCCCAATAATAAATAGACAGTGGAGAGTGTAGTTTAACGTGGCTTCTCTTCATGTGCATTACACCCCCACCATAAGCAGCTTTTTCATGGTCAGAGCCATTTTGTGGTCGGAACCTGGCAGAATCAGTGCTTCCAGTAGGTACTAGGAAGTCTGTCGGGACCCTCCATGGGCAAAAATGGAGAACAGTGTCTTGGTTGTCCATTCAGACCTGGGTACAAATGTGGTGGGCAGATCTGTCCCTCTTCACCCTGCCCCACCTAAAATGCCTCTTAGGAAGGAAGAGGTGTTTCTTAGCTCTGTTTGCCCTTGGGGCGGGTAGCCCAGGCGAACAGAAAACTGAACTTGTGAATTCACTCTTCAAGGCTTCTTCAAGTAAGATTTTTTTGCCTCACAGCTTGTGAGGACTGGCAGCAACAACAAAGCATTTTTAAATGCAAATACTCCGGAATCTCACTGCAATGCTGGTCTCCAACTCATGCTGTACCTCCCAATCAACTGCTAAATGGGCCAGTTTACACTGACTGTCTCATTTGCAGGGACCAGCATTAGTGCAAGGTGCCAGGGCCCGTGGAATTACCTCCAGAACTGGTTTCTTTAGCAGCTGTGAATATAGCCTGCCATGTCTAGAAATGACTTTTGAATGTAGATATAATTATCACAAAGACATCAAAAGGGTGTCTTGACTATCCTAGCTACCAAGAGGTCCCTTTTGAGATCGATACTCTAGAAAAATCCCAATGGGCCAAAGAGATCTCATTCTCCCTCTTGGATATCCTGCAGGATCTGGATAAGATTTTCCAGGCCAAAAATATAGCCCGGATCTGGTCCATCATGGGTGGTGTGCTCATTCCAGGAGCCTTTGTATGTCGTGTGAGCAAAGTCGATCATCCGGATGTCAACCTTGGCGAGCTCTCCCTGGGAGCTGCCGTGGGCCGCCTGCAGAGCCTCCTGGGCATGCGGGCCGCCCGAGGTTCTTTCTGGCAGCTCCTGCCCATCGTAGATGATGAGGAGAGAGCTGGAGTAGAACCGGTATGAGCTCTGGCTCTTAATGACCGAGAGGAGGGCCCGGAGCTGTTGCTGGATGGGTTCCAGCAGCTCTGTCCGGAGGCGGGTTCCGTCGTGCAGGAACTGATAGAGGGCTTGTCTGAACCCCTCGACCGAGAGTTTTCTTCCATAGTACTTGTCTTTGCAGAGAAACTGCTTCTTATCAGTTTGATAAACCTTACATTAAAAGAAGAGAAAATGCAGAGAATTACAATCTTTGAAAAAAAGTTAACTCACAGAAACAGATTTCCAGGAGACACGGGGCAGGAATGGCTGAAATGAGCAGATAGATGATTTTTGTCATCAAGCACCTTTGGAGCTTTTGCATTTTAAAATGCTTTCTGTGCAAACCTTTAATAGGGATCCAGGGTCTAAAGATGCCTCACCCTCCAGAGGTGACCCTCCACTCACGAGGAGGAGGTTTGGATCGCCTTTCTTGTGAATTCCCAATGTCACCCTCCAAATCATGATTTAAATCCTGGCTTCTGGCCCTCTCCAATTCAAATATTAGCAAACCCAAGCTCTAAAGCTTTAGTGGGAGTCTGAAATCACAGCCAGTGGCCTTGGAAAGCCAACTAGATTAAAATTTCCCCAAGTTTATAAAGTCCTTTCTGCAGATTCTAAGGAAACAGGAATGACTCTTGGTAGACTGGGGTGAATTGTTTGAAGATAAAAGGCCAGGACTGGTGTGGATGGAGTTTTCAGTCTGCCAGGGGGGCTGCGGGGGCCTTGGTGGGGGAAGGGAGGTCTTATGGCAGCTCCGTGGGGCTGGTGGCTCCTCTCCTTGGCACCAGCTCCTCTCCCCTCCCCTGCCATGTCTTGGCCACCAGAAGAGAGCAGATGGAAGAGAGATGCTGATGGGGGGACAGCGGCAGCCACCCCATTTCATTCGGATGGCACAGGCAGCACAGAGGCTGAATAGAGGCAGGCGGCTGGCATTGCCAGAGGGTGGCTTGGCACACCTTTGCTGGCATACCCAGCAAGGGCTGCCAGTTCCAGGCCAAGACAGCTTCTCAGGTTTTTCATGCCTTCAGATTATGACATGTTTATGGAAAACCAGTGTTGAAAAAAGTCAGAAAGACATGATAGACCTGGTGTTGCCTTTGAAAGGCTGGAGATGGGCTGCTAAATTAGCCGTCATAAAGACATGACAGGCATCACTCTCTAAATAAATCAGGTCAATTTCAGAAGGTTTGAGGTCCAGAGAGAGATTTCATTTACACCACAAATCATTGTCCTTCATTCTCTTGAGGACTACATTCTAAGTCTTCTGAGGGACATCTGTGCAACGAATTTATAGGCTCAACTTCCAGCTTTAAGGGGTGGCAGTTTCAATTAAGGAAAGCTGTATTTACCTTCAAATCGGTGCCTGGGTTTACTTTGAGTAGAGAGACTATAAGAGTGAACCAGTGGAGAAAGCTATTTCCTCCTGTTCGGCTCAGCCCCTGCCATAGCCACATCAGAGATGCAAAAATGAAGTGTGGCTTCTGGGCAATCAAAAATTAACCATTCCTTTACCTGGTTAACAGGTTAAGACCTTCCCACATTGTTAACCAGAACAGGTAGCAAAAAGAAGCAGAAAAGGTGGTGTGAGAAGAGGGAATGGCTAATAAGAATGCCAAGGGCAGGTTGTTTTAGAGCCTCTAAGGAGAGGGCTCGCTTTATCATTCAGGGGAGTGTGCTGTCCACAGAGCGCGGGCGGCTTTCTCTTAGTTCTTTCCGTAGCCCCTGCTCACACACTGTCATCAAAGATCTGCTCTCAACATGGCAGAACCCATGCAGACGTTTCAGCTGCCAAAGACCCTGAGACTGAGTTAAAAAATGGTGGGTTTTTGACCCCACTGTCTTGAAAGGTGCTCTTAAAGGCACTCAGGATGTCCTAGAACAGGGTACGCATTTCCTTGGTGAAAGAGTGGCGCCTGGACACCTCCTCTATTGCTCCCCCAAAAGGAAGGGCTCAGGGCCTTCCCTGGTGGCGCAGCAGTTGAGCGCTGGGCTGCGAAGCTGCCCACAGCCTCTGCAGCGCTGGTTCTGTCCCCAGCTGCCGATGAGGGTCCCACATGGTGTGACAGACATCTCCTGCCGCGCCCACTGCTCCCCTCAGCAGTGTATTTCGTCAATCTGCCTGTTCTGTTCCCTGCTCTGGCTCTGGTGAATTCTCTTACCCTCCCTTGCTTCTGACTGTACCCAGTGTTTGTGTAAATAAATAAATAAATCTTAAAAAAAAAAAAAAAATGAAGGGCTCAGCCGGGGGCAGGGGTCTGTGCAGGAGCCGTTCTCTAGACAGAGGATGTGCCGGAGGCCACCCGCCTGCCCGCCCGTGGGCCTGCCCACCCACCCCTGGGCCCACCTGCTCCTGGGCCCACCTGCCCACCCGTGAGCCCACCTGCATGCCGCAGATGCGCACGCCCAGGCAGGCTGAGGTGCTCTGCGCACACTTGCGCATGTGGCGGGCCTTCTTCTCCTCGGACGCGTCATCCCCGTGCTGTCGGGTCCCCATCTTCAGGTCCAGGATGCAGGGATGCTTGTACTGTGACACCACATTTTCCAGCAACAAGAAACCTGTCATGCTGAGTTAAGGGAGGCTCCTGAGACACACAGGCCGCCACCCCGGAGGCAGTTAGCTCACTGAGGCTGGCTGGAGACTCCCTCCCCCCGGCACCATTCCATGCCCGTTTCTTTCATTACAGCTAAGCCATCATCGCTATTAAGAATTCAAGGTATTAGCTTTGCAGCTTGCCTTAATAAGTCCATTTATTTAGGGGGAGTTTATGAGTATGTGAGCTTCTTTTCCTTTTTTTTGCTCTGAGGTTGAAATTTAAATGCGGGCGTGAAATCCCTGGCAGGCCATGCCCAATTTGCATTTTATGGCAGAAAATCATAAGGCTAAAACCTCGAGTTACTGAATGGGCCAATACCTTTTGGGAGAAGTGGGTTGATGTTAGCTTCGGAGATGAGTTGCAGGAATATTAATTTCAGTGGAGTAATTATCCTGCAAAAGCTTCTTAGGGATTAGGGTTGCAGATGTGTCTTAGTAAATACTGTGAAACCAGCCACCCGTTTGCAGAAAGGAGCCCGGTAGTGACAAAGGGACATTTCAAGCCTAAATTTGCTCTGAGAATGTAGCAGCCTGAGGGGAGGGGCTGCCTCCCCAAAGAGTCCTCCCCACCTTGTGTGTCCCTTAAGGGGAGCCACTCCCCTTCTCACTCCACCAGTTCCACAGCAGACAGGGAAGTTGGGGTGTGGAGACCCACCCAGCCCTCTGAGCCCCCTGCCAACCTCACCCAATGTGGCAGTCACCCTCCTTCTCTGCCCAGGGACCCCCATCCCAGCCCATCTTTATGCCCAGATTTCAGAGACATGGCCACTACCCAAGCAGGGACACTGTGTTAAGCTTAATTTCCAGTTTTTCTTCCCCGCACCTTTTGGGAGAGTTTTGATTTCTTCTCCAACTCAAGTTTGAGGGCTTGTGCCTCAAACTCTCCCTCACGTCCATCTCTCTCTCCACCCACCCCTCCCTTGGCCCTGTGTGTGTGTGTGTGTGTGTGTGTGTCTCCCTTTCCACTTCTGGCCCTGGGCCTGTCACCCCTCTTTCCTAAGGATACGGTGCCTCTTGTTCTCCGGGTACTCGGCACACAGGCGGGTCAGGTGGGCCTGGTGGCAGTGCAGGCCCCACGGGTTAAAGCTCCTCCTCTCGGCTTGGCATCCCTCGGCATCTTCCACCAAGGAGGAGACCTGGGTGTTGAGGTGGAACTCGGATCTCAGGAGTGCTGTGGCTGGGCTGTGGGCGAGGGAAGCAGACAGTTGGGGCTGCTGTGGCCAGAGGCCTTGGGAGAGGTGCCCATCCTTGTGACCAACTGTGGACTCTCAGGCTGAACTCTGACATGGACCATCACTGGCTACTCTCCAGGATGCCCCAGGACCTCTAAGAACCCATCCTGCACAGCTGCCCCACCCAGAATCAGAAGACGGGGGCTTTAGCTTGTTATTGTGGTGTCAGCTCCTTGGGGTCTCAAAATGCCATAGGGGATGGGAACCACAGGTCTTTGGTCCCCTCTCCTTCCTGCCCTCAATGTCCTGGCTTCCTTATCTGTGAAATGGAGGTAATGTGCACCAGCTTCCCCTTTTTGAACCAAGAGGCATAATTAGCTCCTCTGCGCTCCTGGAGAAGGAGGTGCATTCATTGTGTTAGCTGCCTTTTGTTTTCCATAAATGTTTAAAAAATCCCCAAGGATCACTTTCATCTGAGAAAGGTCAGCTAACATTTATCAGAGGTTTTGGAGCTCTCTCCAGGGACCTTGGGTGCCCTGAACCGCCTGTGAATCTGAGGCCCCTTGGGGTGCCATGTTGACCCCTCTCCTCTTCCTGTTCCCCCCACCAAGGAAGGGGATTTTTGGGACACATTAGCCACATTTTTCATTCCTTTATGTCAACTATTCTGGGGTTTCTGCTCAGCAGATTCCTGCCAGCCTCCTCCCCCCCGGACGCTTCATGGTCTCAGTGAAACAGGTATTTAATTAGACAAATATGTACCAAATGCCTGTTCTGTGTCGTGCTCTGCACATGCATCAGCTTCTGAGAGAAAATGCATCGGGGTCTTTCCTCTAAAAGTGGCGAGAAGGAAATTCTTTCCTTCTTTGGCCGCATTGGCCATTCTAGACAGAGCCTTCATCTGAATCTCTCCTTTTCTCTGCTCTGGCCCTAACGATGAGCCGTCCCCTTGGCCCAGGTGGTAGCAGTGCCCGTCCTTGGCCCGTTTCTGCCATACGGCCCTCACCTCTCCGTGAGCGAGTGGGCCAGCTGGGCGTGCTGCCACTGGGCGAGGGGGCGGGCGCCGCTGCTGCCCCCCGTGGTCTGCTGGATTGACTGCCATATCGCCACCGCCGACTCCGTGGAGACCTTGAAAGACCCCCCATTCTCCTGGGGTGGGTTGGCGACCAGGCTGAGATGGCCGAGGCTGTCTTTCTGGAGGCGCACGGTGATGGTGCCTGCAGAGCACGCGTGGGAGGAGAGCGGGGAGAAGTCAGACGGAATTCACCTGCGCAGACACGTGGCAAGGCAACAGCAACATCCTGTTGAATTGTAGCTCAGTGGTACGGGTCTACCTCCCCTCCTCCAGCACCTCTATCTGGAAGAGCTGTGGGGACTGGCCTGGGGCTCCCTGAACCAGAACCTGTTCCAGTATAGGCCCAGAGCTGTGGAGCCTGCGCAAATAGCCTGGGGCTGACCTTTGCCCAGCCTCCTTCAGCCACGTTTCTGCCCTTTAAACAAAACCAGCCCTGTACACGTTGTGCTGGGATTCTGGTGCCTCTGTGCACACCCATCCCCTTCCAGTCACACCACACTCCCTCAGCTTGGACCCTGGAGCTGGTCCTCTGCAAAGAGGCCCTCCCGGCTCAGAGAGGCAACGATGGAGGTGGGGCCTCATCCCAGCCCCACCTCTTCTCCTTAATTAATCATCTGTTCCCTCTGTTTATCTCTGCGTGCCCAGCCTCTTCCAGGAAGCCTTCCTCACACAGCCTCTGGGGCTCAGAACTCTGTGGCCCCTTCATGCCCTCCTGTCTCTGGCTCTAACACAATGGCTCTCCATTTCCTTGGGCCACACTCACAGCACGTGAGGAGTGTTGGTGGGACGTGGTTCTTTGATGTAAAACAGAAGACTCCTGAGATTTCTCCAGCCTCTCCTCACCATCGTGTTTGTACTCTAGGCGTGACATCCTGCTGCATTCACTGCTAAAAGTAACGCGTGTGAGGAGACCTGGGGCACAAGTGTGCTAACTGGGCTCTCCTCCGGGACATCGGCCAGCCTAGTAATTAGCTTTGGCACTGGTAACCCCCAGTGGATTTCTCACGCTGGTGGCAGAGTGCAGGTCCTCCGGGGGTGCCCAGCCACACCAGAGTTCTGGTGAAGCAGGAACGGTACTCCTGGCGGGGCCCAGGACATAGCCACTGAAGCAGGTTTTCGAGAACCGGATATCTGGAGCTCTTGGTTCCCTTTCCTTCCTATAGCTGATGCTGTGAGCTGTTTGCTCCCTCCCTGACCAGCCCACACAGACCCCTCTCCACCCTGCTTTGTGCCTGAGATGCTGCCCTATGACCAGTGGCTTCCATTCCCTCCCCTGCCCCCCAGTCTGATGGTTCGGTTAGTGGGGGGAAGGTTGGAGTATTTATCCCATTAGCTCTGCCCTACTGCCATAAATTGTGCGCCTCCATGGGCTCCCTTTTGCTGGGCCAGCTCCACTACTTCCTCATGTCAGCCCTTCAAACCCAGGGGCGCTGGTCCCCCGGTTCCTCGCTCACCCCTGTTGTTCCTTTAAGGCCTGCATGCACGTCTGCTAGTGGTCCCTCTAGAAGTCCTCCTCACTTAAGCCCCTTCAGATGTACCACTTATTTTCTGCAGGAACGGTTACTGAGAGGGTAAGTTGCATGCAATCACATCCTCCAAGGTGTTTATTTCCTCCCCTGGCCACTTGGTCACCTTCTCAGCGTAAATGGTGGTTTCTGCTGACCCAGCAGTGAAGGTAGCTCCTGTCCCGGCTCGCATCCTGCCTGGCCCTCCTGGACTGCTTGGTGCAGACACTCATTTTCAGAGCTGCTCTATAATCCAGCAAGTTGCTCTTAAGGGCTGTCGGTGCCTAGCTCAGCGGTCTCCTTGGGCCAGCCCCGTCATCTCACATTCCCAGTGCCCTGATTTCACAGCCTGAGAGTGACATGCAGTACTCTCTAGCTCCTGAAAATACTGCTTTTCCTCAGCTCATCCTGGGCCCCTGTGTCCTGCGAGGTAATGATACTAATGATAATTCGATACCTGAACCTGGCATTCTGTCATTTGGCTGAAGCCCCAGCATGCCTCCCTCCACGGAGCCCAGCAGAGCTGTTCTGCTAGTGCAGGTGGGGCTGACAGCAGGTCAGGGAAATGACACATAGTCATCACCGCCACTGCCTTGTCCTCTGCACCTACTATGTGCCAGCACTATGATGTACCACCACTCAGGCAGCTGACTTGGTCACCGAGGCTTGGGGAAACTGGATCGCCTGCCCAAGGTCACACAGTTGGTAAGGGCGGCACTCTGAGAAGGCCGCATTGCCCGTAGACATGGAAGAGGGGAACAAGCTGTCACAAGGAGCTAAGGACCTTATCAGGAGACTTGGGTGTTGTCATGCTGTGTTTACTCGTGGATGGTTGGGGAACACTCCCGCTGTGTGCCCAGTCACATTTGTTCTGGTCATCCTTTCCTTGGGAGCCAACAGAGAAGTCCTGCTCCCCCACCTCATGCGGGGTTCACCAGTCCAGAGGACTGGAGCACTGAGAAGCTCAAGGACATGGTGTTTATATTTCCTGCCCTGTTTCTTCTGGCAGGAGCATTGCTGTGCTCATTCTAGGGAGGACTGATCTGGAAACCACTCCCAGGCCCCAGATTCGCCCCTTGTGTTCCTCCTTGGGGAGCTCAGGGCCACCCAGCTGCTGAGGGAGCCCAGAAAGGTGTGCCAGCCATAGGCAAGGCCCTCTGGCTCTTGTAAAGCTCAAGTTACCATCAGCAGTGCCTCTTCCCCCCCCCCCCACCCCCAGAATCCCCCTCCTAGTTGTGAGGCTATAGCAACAGGCCTGCCAGAAACCAGTTTCAGGAAACCCCCAGTCCCATGAGCCCTCCCTGAAAGGACAAGCAACTTGACCTTCACCCATTTCTCCAGACTCCAGCTCTTGTCTGAGCTCATCAGTTCTAAATGTCTAAATAAATGGAAGTGAGCAGAGGTGCAAATAACCCAAAACCAATAAAATCCCAAAGTCATTTCTATTTCTCATATTGTCAGAGCTACACAGCCAGCCATGTCCCTGCCCTCTCGCTCTGTCTTCCTCGTGCCCATGACTGGCTCTGTGTCTCCATCTATCCGTCTTCCCTCCCTCTTTCACACCCCTCTACGGCTCAGCCTAGCCCATCCCCTGAAGCTTGGGACCCACAGCAGAGCAGCTTTGGAAACCATCTCGAGTTCCTGCCCTTGACAGGAGCAGCCCTCAAGGGAATCCAGACTCCTAGGGGCTTGGGTTCTTTAATCAAGAGCCTCAGCGCACACCCACCCCCACCTCCTCCAGCTTGCCCTGTGGGCCCATGGGGACTTGACTTTGGAGGCCATGGACTCCCAGCACGCAGCTGCCCCAGGCTGGCCAGAAGAGTGGAGGGTGGAGGGGCCCAGCCAGAGCCCTTGTCTGCCTGCTCACCAGCCCTCCCCCAATACCTCCACCTGCCATCATGCCAGCTGGGCAGGCAAGAGTACTTATGCTATGATTGACATGCCCAAAGCATCTCAGCAATTTTGGTTTGGCTGAGCAGCTTCCCCAGCCTCTGTGAATATTCTGTCATGTATTTATTTTTAAGCTCTTGAGAGCATTCACCACTGTCTGTAATATGAATCTGTCTCATCTGTTAACCAACTAGACCTAGGAGTATGTCCTTGCTTGTCCAAAGCTGACAGGCAGACTGGAAGGCAGAGGGACTTAGGCCCAGGGGCCTAACAGAAATTCCAGGGTGAGCTCCTGGGTTGTTGGGGAGGCTGCTTTGGGGCTGTCCCTACAAAACCTCTGACACCATTGTGGTTCTGGTGCTGTGAGGGAGAGGCTGGTCTCTTTGGCATGTGGTGGCCTCTTAGGAAAAGGTCTCTCTGCCTGGGACTATTCCTATCAGGAGAAAAAGCAAGATCTCCACTTAGTGGCTTAGTGGACATGGACCTGAGGCCACTGAGTGACCCTTGGCAAGGCACATCCCTTCTTTCTGTGGTCTGGATGACCCCTGAGCACCGGCTCTGAGGAGTCCTGCTCTTCAGTTTTGATTATCGGGTGAAGTGGTGGATGCGGAAGAGCACACACTCAGGAGTCAGACCTTGGGGCTTGGACTCCTGCTCTGCCCCTACTGTCTGTGTGGCCTCAGGCAAGTCAGGTAGCTTCTATGTGCCTCAGCTTCCTCACCGTCCTGCGAAAAGGGATGATAGCACCTGTCTCAGAGTGTCGTGAGGGTAATGTGAGTTCGTACACAGAAACGACTTAGTCACATTCAGTGCTGAGTGAAAACTGAAGGTTAGCTGGTAGTGCTTTTCTTCGGGGTGTGACAAGAAGCCTGATGGTCTAAGAGCCCAGCTAAAACTTGACCTCTCCTGCCCCAGGAATCTCAGCATGAGGGTCTCACTTCTGGTGAGACCTTTTTCTAGTGCCTTCCTGGATGTGATTCTTTAGGAGTTTCCTGGGCTCTGGTGCCATGTGGGTGATGTTCTGACCAGTGAGTGAATCAGCACTTCTGCATCATTAAAACTTCATATTTGGGTGTTGCCTCAGCCTGAGGATCTCCTTGCCCTCTCTTCTGCAGGGCTGCATGGCTTCATCTGAGGGGTGTCATGTGCTTCTCTGACCCAGCCCCCTCCAACTTACTGGGAAACTGTTTTCTGAGAGAAGCCCGAAGGCAGAGGCTGAAGCATTCCCGGTGTCAGTGACACATGGAGCTCTGATGCCTTGGCTCAAATTAATCTAGCAAGTTAGTGGCGCCCCTAGACAGGAGGCACCGGGGAGGCTCACAACCTGAAGAGGGAAGTAGGGCCGGGGGGAATCCGAACTGTAGGCCAGCCCCAGGGGCCTGTGAATGGTGACAGTCTCCCCCACCAGAGGGAGCAACACTTGCAGATGGGGAGCAGGAAGGGCATCAGCGTGGGGTCCTGGATGGACCAGCCTCTTCCTCCTTCCCAGTCTGCCTGTGGCTTCCCTGGCATGCAGTCTCAGCTCTATTGAAAAATCATGAAATGCTGAGAGCCAACACCATCCCATCTAAGATCCTGCCACCCCGTTTGCTGGGTTCAGTGTAGTTGTGAAAAGACAGAGGTTAATTCCAGTGGATGCCCTGACAAGATGGGCAGTGACCCACAACCAATGGGGAGCGGCATCTTTGACCCCAGAAGGTGCCAAGGGAGGCCTGCACAGGCCACATGCTGGCCGGCTGCCCCAGCTCTCAGTATATGACCTGTGTCTTATCTCAGACTCTCAGGGGGTCCCGGCAGGCCTATGCAGATGCCCTGCTTCAGGCTCAAGGCCTTGACCCCCCTACCAGTGGGTGTCAATCTGGAGCATGCTGAATACAGGTTCCTAGGCTCTGGCCCCAAGATTCTGATTCACAGGTCTGGAGTGTGGCCTGGGAACATGCATTAAGAATATATATTTATGTTTACATACAATATATATTATATGTATGGGTGTACACACACAGCAGTGGGTGATTCTGGTAAAGTTGGTTATCTAGATTATACTCTGAGAAACACCCATGTCCACAGGCAGATAGGCCCCATCCCTCCTAGTCATCTCTATCATTGAAATGCAAGTGACTTTTTGACGGACATATTTAGATACTATCATTGCCTTCACCACAGATACTTGGGAAAGAAGGCAGGAGCTGCAAATCCTTTAAAGGAGGTCATTTGCAAATCCTTTAAAGGAGGTCATTTCCTCTACATGCATCCCATTGAGGGCTCAAGGCTGGCAGTCATCGCTGGCTGAGCCCTCTGAGCCTGTTCACTGGAAGCTGGGCGTGAATGAAACAGCCATGGATCCTGGCTGGCTGCCCGTATTGCCCCTCCCCACAGGCCTGAGAAGGGCAGCCCTCCCTGTCTAGCTTTCTCTTCCCGAACCTGCCTTATGCTCGCATCCAGAGTACACACAGCTCCCTGCACCATTTCCCCAGCTACACCTGGAGGGCGGTCACCCCCTTACTTGACCCTGCCTGCGCGAGAGTAGGAATCTGGTTTCTACCCTGCCATGTTGCAGCTACTCCACCCGTCCTCGGCCCAAGGCTGCCACCACTCCCTGGGGTCTCCAGAGGAGCCTGAGGGAGACCTCTCCCTTTCCTGTTAACCTGCTGTGGTCACGGGACCCAGCCGTGGCACGCCCAGAGTACCGACCGGCATGACCCATCAGGGCGGGTGGGGCTGGGGTATCATTTTATCCCATTCTCAATTCCTGGTGGCTTGAGCTAATTTGTAGGGATGCCAACCAACTAAGCTTCGCACTCCAGACTTGGAGGATTGGTGAGTTCAGAGAAACTGGGATGGTGAAGGCCAGCCGGGCTGCAGGAGGGGGACCCGTATCCCCCACAACCTTTACACACACCGAGCTCCAGGACTGCGGCTCAGGTGTGGAGTTCACGGACCCGCCTGGCCAGCGTGGCCGCCAGGGCTGCGTGCAGTGCCCGGACACTCACCTTTATACTGAGGGGTGAATTGCTTCATGGCCAGCGGCAGGGACTCATAGAACTTCTGCTCCTGGGAGATGAGGGGCTTGCAGATGGTGTGCTCGTCATACTTCATCACACTCAGGTGCCCGCCGACCTGGTGCAGGAAGGGCTCCAGCTGCACGTCCACCACGGCGTCCCCGGTGTCCATGCTGCCCCGCACAACCATGCTTTGGCGCGGGGAGCGGGGCGTCCCGCAAACCCGCAAGAGGAGAGCCCGAGGTAGAAGTAGCGGCTCCTGAGGTAGAGGTAGTGGCTCCTGGGCAGAATGTAGGGCTGTCAGTGGTCCTCTGCTGCTGTCCCCACCAAGGGCTCTTGGCAGGGGGGCCTCTAGGAAGCAGAGGAGAAAGGTGGGAGTGATGTAAAGGAGGCAGTGCTGGGGGCGGGTGGTGCTTGGAAGGTTCCACCAGCCACAACTCACTGGTAGTTAAACAAGACTGTAAATAGGCATCGATTACTTCTGGAACAATCTGTCACAAGAAACCTGTAACTGTTGTTGCCTGCAGGGAGTAGGACTGAGAGGGACACTTTTCACTAAATACTATTTTGTACCTTTTGATTTTAAATATTAAACATTAAAAAACATCAAACAGTGCACACAACTGGAAGTGTCCAGAGTGCAGACTTGTCTTAGGGCCTCATGTTAGTTGTCTGCCTTTGGGACCACTGATCTCGGGCCCAATGAGAAGAGAGCAGGCTCCGTGGTCAGCTCTCAAGTGCTGGTGGGGCACTTGGCATCTTGTAGTAGGGGGCGGGGGTGCAGGCATGCTTCATTTTTTTTTCATTATTTTAAAAATATTTATTTATACAAGCACTGGGTACAGTCAGAAGCACGGGAGGGTGAGAGAATTCACCAGAGCCAGAGCGGGGAACACAACAGGCAGAACTGATGAAATACACTGCTGAGGGAGCAGCGGGCACGGCAGGAGAGGTCTGCACGCCATGTGGGACCCTTGCCAGCAGCCAGGGATAGAGGACGAGTGGGCTCCTGTCTCTTGCCTCATCCTCTTCCACCTGCTGCTCCCTCCCCCTCCCCAAGGGCAGGCTTTCTGGACCTCAGGCAAGCGCTGGAAGTCTGGGCTGGAAAGGCAGTCCGTAAAGAGATCCTGACTTTGTCTCAGGAGTGTGCTGGGGAGACTCTGTGACGGGGAGGCTCTTCTGGCTGTCTTTATTCTGTCTGAGAGCACATTCCTGCAGCGGTGCCCGTCACCACTGAGTTATTAATACCCTCGCCTCTGCTGGACTCCTGGCCAAGGATGCGACCAGATTGGGAAGCGCTGTGCATGATTAACCCTCTAGTGACCTTCAGCCTGGGCCATGGCACGGCTGACTGGCAGTGTGCACAGCAGTGCCTATCAGTTTGTTCAGGACTTGGCTGGGAGAGACTCCTGCCACCCACCCATGTCCCCAGCACCAGGTGGCAGTGACAGTCTCAGCCTGCACCATTCATCCCCTGCAAGGGTGCCTCTCCTGCATTGGCTACCAAAAAGTGCCCCTTTAGGAAGGGGTTGTGTGTGGGTGGATGTTCTGCCTGGTATGTACACTTGCTTTGCTGGACGCAAGGGGAGATTTCAAAGAGCTGCCTGTATGATCAGAACAAGGCTGGGAAGTTGGGATTCTGGGGTGAGCACTCGGGTGGGGTGGGGCTGAGGCCTAGTGGTGAGGGGGTAGAGGCCACTTCCTGGCTTGGCTTTAAGGCCACACAGAGGCCCGTCCTCCTTCCTGTCCCAGGAGCTGAGAAAAGTTGGAGGGGAGACATCTAGTTGCGGAGGGAAGTTGGAAGTCAGCAATGAATTGACATCTCCAGTCTGGTTATCACACAGGATATCACAATGGGCAAGCCAATTCTACATGCATGCTTGGGGATGGTAAGGAGGAAGAAGGGAGAGAAAAACCTAGGCTGCCTAACACCTCTTCTTGCCCGGCTCACTTCTGTGTCAGCTGATCTGGCCCCAGAGAGAGGGAGGCAGAGGCACTTCTGGTGACCAGAGGGATAGCCAGGTTGTAAAACTCATTTATAGCCACTCCTAGAAGGAGTCTGGGCCCCGTCCCTCATGCCTATCTCCTCAGGACCAGCATTAACCAAGGCCTGGCCCCACTGCAGTAAGCCTGCTCTGCTGACATGTCCAGGCAGTGTCCCAGGCAGGGCCTCGTGCTCGTGCTGGCTGTGCACTGCTCTTCTCCCCCCAGCCCCCATCTCCCCAAAGAGCTTGAAGAACATGGACGTCACTCACAGAGAGAGTGTGGGGAAGAGAAAATGAGAACACATGGTAACACGCACACAGTGCTTGCTGTGTGCCAGGCAACGTTCTAGGTGCTTTACACAGATTAGCCCATTTGAGCTTCATAACTATCTTTGTACCTATGAGGTACTTAGTGTGACCAGCCCATCTTACAGGTGAAGAAATGCGGTGCAGAGAGATTAAGTAACTTGCCTGTGTGTACCCAGCTGGCATGGGGAGAGCAGGGATTTGAACCCAGGCACCTTAGCCCAGGTGTAGCCACCATGCTGGGAGGAGCCTAGGGCTGCTATTGATCTACTTTGAGAATCAGGAATTGAGCCTCAAGGAGCCTGGGACTTGACCAAGTTCACCTGCAAGTCACTGTGCTGGGACAGTGACCCAGGTTTTCTCACCCCACCCTCGGTCTGGGTTCTCCTATCCTGATGGCCCCCTGGCCTGCCCACCCCCCACCGGGTAACAGAAAGCATGTACTAGTGAGGGCTGGGCTCCTCCCCTCCACACGCCATCATGATGGGTCAGGGAGGTGCACCTAGAGCTGGGGCTTGGTATTGACCTCCTCAGGGCCTCTGGCTGGTCTCTGGCGAGACCTGAGGGGTGGTGTCATTCCCAGAGCCCCCAACCCAATGTCAGATTCTCAGGAGCCTCAGCTGAAGCCCCTCAGAGCATGGACTGAGTCAGGAAGTCCCCAGGCCTGGGGGGTGGGGGGACAAGGAGGGGGTCTGCTGGGTAGCCATCCTATACTTTTAAAAAAGCTGGGCCCCTGGGCCAAAATGGGTGACTGCTCTGGGTCTTGGTTTATCACCCGCTGCCCCAGCCATGGGGTGATGGTCTGATGACAGAATGTGGGCACTTCCCTGGGGAGTCCTCTTCCCAAGCATCTCTACACTGAGGTTTGCCACCTTGAGACTGTTCTCAGGGCTGGCTCCTGTGACTCTGCCTGGGTGCCCAAGGCCAGTGAGGCACTCAATCTGGACAGGCTCTCACAACGCCTTGGACACACTAGGCTCCCAAGAGCATCAGGTGTCCCTCTTTCCAGTCCACACCTCCTTCCATGGCCCCAAAACCCAGACCCCTCACCCAGTGTCCTTCCCTATGGTTCCTGGGGAGGGAGAAGAGGGAGCAAGGATGAAGGGGTGAGATGGGAAGAGGGGGTGGAGGACAAAGCACACCCAGACCACCTCCCCCAGGAGCAGTGACACATGGCTCCAGATCCCTGTGTCCTCCTGCCCTGTCACTGGGTCATGTCCTGAATGAACTAACTCTGGGCCTCCTTCTAGGAGACTCAAGAGATAATTTCTCTGATGGGCCCCAGCCATTAAGCTGGTGGTTAAAGGAAGCCCTGGGCTGTCTGTCAGTACCAGCCTCTGCTTTTCAGCCCTGTGGGACCTGAGTGACTGCCAGCCTGTCACTGGGTGGCAGGACACTCCCTGGTCTGAAAGGAGGGTCACAGACAGCAGGGTCTGCAGTTGTATTTGGCCTCCAAATACAACTGGGAACAGATGACAACAGTGGTGCCAGACAATGACAGTCCACCTTTCAAGCCCAGGTGGCTGAGGGCATCACAAGTCGTCACTACTAGTCACCTTTGTGTATGTAACTGATCACACACCAGGCCTGAGTTCATTAACATTTACGGAGGACATACCTCTTTTAGAACTCGTCACTCCATTTTAGGGAAGGTACTAGAGGAAACCACAAATCAAACTTGTAGAGGTTCAAACTTGGACTGAATTAGTCAGGATCTATATCTTATCAAAGCCTGTCGGCTCCTTCTGGGTGGAAACCATTTGGCTGACCCTGATCATGGTCAGGGCTGTCCGTGAACATTCTGGAGGTCTCTGGGGGAGCGAAGTGATTGCACTTCGCTTGCCTGATGAAAGTAAGTGTGGCCACATGATGGGCTTTGGCTGAGGTAATGTGGCTGGGAGCAACTTGTCACTCCTGAGAAGGAGCTTTAAGGGCCAGTGGTTCCACCACATCCTCTCCCCCGACCGCGGTAACCTTGAAGCACAGTCACTTCCTGAGTGATGATATGTAGTCTTGGGTATGTAGCACGAGAGAGAAACCCATCTCTGCCCTATTAGGGCACTGAGCTTTGGGGGTGGTTTGTTATGCAGCACAAGTTAGCCCATCCTGACTAATTCACCAGCTCACAGCCTGACACCCAGGATGAAACCTTCCCCCTTATAGGAAGCGACCTCACTTGAGTCAGGCACTCACATATTCAGTGCGCACACATATCCCATATAATCATCACCTGCTGTTGATGGCCCTGTTGAACATCTACTGTGGATCACTGGCTTTACAATCACCATCTCTCAAGAAAATACTTTTGAGACGGAAGAAAATTGAAGAACTTTCCCAGGGTCCAGAGCCTGTGAGCTGGGATTCAGCAGGTGTGTCTGTTTCAAAGCCTACACCCATTCTGACCCTGGCATCTCCCTCTGGGAGTCCTGAGACCTAAGTGAGGCTCTTGGGGCCTGAGGCCTTCTCCCGGCCATGGCCCAGTGCCTCCCATCAGACATGGGAGCCTTTCAGGAACTTCTACCTGGCAACGAGGGTGCCACACCCAGGCATCATGCCCCCATGAGCAGGCACTGGGCAGTGTAGATGGCCAGGCTGTGGGCAAAGGACTCTCACCTTGGGCCAGTTATTCCTGACCCAGAGCCACAAACACTAGCTGCAGATTAGGAAAGTAGGACCTACCCACAGAGCACGATAATTTCTCAGAGGCATGCAAGTACGTTGCTGATTACCAAAATACAAGTTCATTTAAAGGCATTATTGACTTTCTAGTAGTTTTTATCATCATCTATTTTCTCATTTAACAGATACTGAAGTATAATGAGTGTTGCAGGGAGATTTGTAGGGAAAAATACTGTTGAAAAATGAGTCCTAGTTGGGAAGGTTAGGAGAGATCCTGCTGTTGGCTGTGGTGGGGGTGGTGTGAGGGGTCTGAGAGGTGGAGGGATGTAGGCCCACGGCAGGGGGGAGGGGAGAGATGGGGGCTGTCTCAGGAGTGTGTGTACATGCATGCCTGCGCATGTGCAGGGTGAGGTAGAGGGGCAGGCTGGGAGACTGGCTTGAGGAGGGGGTGTGTGGGCAGGAAGAGGTAGGATGCTGAGCTAGGCCCTGCCACTGTGGCCTCCATGCTGTGTAGGGGGTGGTGGGGCGAGCAGAGCGTGCACTCAGCCACTCCAACCAGGTTCCTGCCTGGTCTCCTTGCAGAGCAAGGGGGAGGGAGTTGCCTGAGATCCCAGGCCTGGAAGCCTTTGGGACCACATCCCAATAAATCTGAGGAGGGGGAGCATCGTCAGAAGGAGATAATTAAGAACAGCTTATGTGAAAGAAGATTGTAATATAAAACGTGTCAGGCTGTAGATTCAAAAGCAGCATGGTTTATGGCCTGCCCTCTCGCCTCGGAAGCTCTAATGTACATTTCGCAGGCCTCTTGGAGCCAGAGGTTTGGTCCAAGTAAAAGTCAATGCCTTTGCGATGCCCAAGGGAACGTTTTTTAATCTATTAGAGATGAGAGGACCCGAAAACCATTTAAAACCGCTTAGGTAGTAATGGGCAGGAAAATTTCGGAGTTTTTCACATGGTGGAGGGTTGTGTATCATCTCGGGCCATCCAGTCCGGAAAGGCTCAAGATTATTTTCTGGGGAGAGAAAAATCAAGTTCTAAAATCCATTCTAAAAATTATTCAAGGACCATGGGACATATGCCCTCTGTCTGTGTGGGCCCTGATCCCGTGGGATCAATACCAAATGCCGGGGACTGACCTCATCACCTTGCCAACCGTGGCTGAAATATGTGGCTTTGGGAAGGCATCCATTTCCCTGGGGAACGCTTGCTTTCCAGAACCACAGAACAATTTCATATTTTTCAGAATATTTCATATTCCTCAGTTGCTGAAACTTTGGGACTGATTTTATCCTATGAGAGATTTTTTTCTCTCCTTTTCTCTTAACATTTAAAATCTCCCAACGTTCCTTCAGCTCGAGAACCAAATGCGATTTTAATACAGCGATTATTAGTTTAGAGGCCCTTCAGCCACTGACAAATGTCCTTAGTAGCACCAGCAATGTTCTGAGCTTGCTGTCACGCCAGGAGATGCATGGGGCAAAGATAAGTCAAGGAGCTGAGCGCCCCTGGAAGGGCCAGTCTGGGGAGGCTGAGGCTCTAGCTTGTCCTGACCTCATCCACAGCCCAGGGGTCCTGGGGCAGGGTGGGCCTGCATGGCTAATAGTGGCACATTAGCCTCTTCCCAGCAGACTCCCTCGCAGCTGCACCCAGGATCCTGCCCAGGATGCTGCTAATCACTCAGACCTGCACATTTCCCAGCCTCTGACGCCCTGCCCCACGCCTTCCTGCCTGAGAGACCTATGAGCCAGAGAAAGAAGGTTCTGCCAGTGGTTATGGCTGCAAGAAAGACTTTTACACACAGCAATGGGGTGGAAGTAGTGAGTGTTTGTGGGGGTGGGGAGGGGGGGGGGAGTCCGGGGATCACTGGCCCTCAGCCCCCCTGAGTCTCTTCATGGAGAAGATGAGCTCTCCCCAGCAGAGGGCAGCAGTAGACACATCCAGACCACCCCAGGCAAGGAGTCATTGTGACCAAACTACAGCCGGCCCCACCGGGAGGAATGTTCTTCCTTGAACACCTTGGATTCCTGGCCTGCCCACAGAGAGCCCCGTCAGTGGTGCAAGTACCCTGCCTCCTCCCAGCGGTGGTTTTTAAAATGCTCGGAAGTTCTCCTCAAAGTTGATTTTCCTCCACTGTCTCTTCTTGCCACCTGCTTGCTTTTTCTAGAGGCCGTCTGGCTGGAAGTTGGGGGCGGGGGAGTCCTGCCCTAGGTGAAGCATGTTCTGAGGAGAGGGGTGCCTGGGTCAGTTCACATGGGGAGGGACTACAAAACCAGGGCTGGGTGGCTGAGGGGAGTGTTCCTGAGGAGGAGGAGGGGAGGACTCTGGAGAGCACAGCTGAGCCACCTCCACTCAGCTACCCTCCACTCCCGCTGCGGGGGCAGGTAGACCCTACAGCCCCTTCTGCAGCTGGACCAGACCGGCCGGCCAGCTGGGGTAAGGGAGAGTAAGAAAAATGAGGTTAGGGGCTGCCAGCGGCTCTCGCTGCACCAGCCTCCCCCAGCCAGTTCCCTGAAGCACCCTTGTGCCATTGCTCTAAACTTGATCGCTATTCCCTGCGCTGCTGCTGAGCCAAGTAGCAGCCACCCAAATGCTGCCTGGGAAGGTTTTGTTCAAGGGCCCTAGTCAGAGCAGGAGAAAGCTGGGAACGCTGCTGGCCACAGGGTGGGCTCCGCCTGGCCCGCTGCCCCCAAGGCCCCCTGAGCAGAGGGTGGGGAAGCTCTCAGGGGCCACAACTTGTGTGAGCAGGAGACATCTCCCAGGTCCCTAATAAGGAGCTGGCTCTGTGGAAGCTGGAAGCACCATGGGAGGGACAGGGGGACCTGGTTCTGCCTCATACTCTCTGGGCCTTCCTCTCTGGGCCTCAGTTTCCCTACCTATAGTGAAGGTTGTCTGAGCCAGCTGTTTTCTTACCCTCCTGTGCAACAACTGAATTGCCCAGCAATTCAGCTGTTCAATATAGTGAGTGGAAAATTGGGGCAGGTGGGGAAGACAGATGCTTCAGATTGAAAAATAATTAAAAGTCTTACTGACCCTATGCACCTTGATTGGATCCTGGCCTAACAAGTGTTAAGAACATTTAGGGGGTGGGCCTCCCTGGTGGCACAAGGGGTTAAGCACAGCACTATGAAGTGATCCGCAGCCTCTGCAGCATGAGTTCAATCCCCAGCCAGCGAGCTACCCACATGGTATGGCAGACCTCGTCTGTCTCGCCCACTGCTCCCCTCAGCAGTATATTTCAGTCCTTCTGCCTGTTCTGCTCCCCACTCTGTCTCTGGTGAATCCTCTCACCCCCACATCTCTGGCCTGTACCCCAGCTCTTGTATGCATAAATAAATAAATCTTAAAAAAAAAAACCCAACATTTAGGGGGCAAATGGGGAAATTGGAGGTGGACTGATCGTAGACATTTTCAGGGAGTCATCAGTTTTACTAGTGGGATAATGGCATTGGGGTTACATAACCTCCTGAGGAACTTCCATGGGAATGCTGGGAGGTTCTGCAAAATACTTTAGCAAATTTGACGAAGCAAAAATGGCATAATTTAAACAACCGTTTAAATCCAGGTGCACGGAATGTGCAAGTGTGCATTATATCATCCCCTCTAGTTTGTCCTGTAGGCTTTGAGTCTGTCACAGTAAAAAGGTTAACAAACCAGTAGCTTTTAAAAATTGTGGCAAACCGGGCCCAACTATAGGATCCAAATCTCTGGGAAGAGACCTAGTTAGATGTTTTTAAGTCCCCGGAGATCCCAAGGACCATGCTGGGCTCAAGTTCAGGGCTCAGCTCACTGGGGAACCCAGAAGAGCCCTTGAGACTCTGCCCCTGCCCAGAACCATGGGGATCCCTGGTGGTGACACATCTCCACTGCTCACGTCCACCCCTCCCCCATGCCACTCAGCTCCCCCAGGCCCCAGCCTCTGCCCACAGATCCTGACATCATCCAGTTCGCTGGCCACACCCAGCGGAAGGGTGGGGCTGTTGGGATAGAACATGCCGTTCTGGGGCCCAAAAGTGCTGCCCATGTCTTCTGGGACAGCTGCCTCTGTTAAGGGTTAAACCCAGCATGGAGGGGGAATCGTTGGCTCCAACTCTCACACCCGCCCTCACAGTTTCTTCTAGTCTCAGCTCAGTCCAACTCTCCTGCTTTCTTGGGGAGAGGGGTAAAGTTAGAGGACTTGGGGTACCCTGGGAGGACAGCTAGAATTACTCTAGGAGAAGGGGGAGACCGGTGGAGGGAAGCACATGATGGCGTTTCTTGCTGAGTGGCCCAATAGCTCTGTCCCACAGACACACAGACACCAGCACCTCCGCAGGGCGGCCCCCTAGTCAGCCCCGGACGGAGAGGCAGCCCACCCCCTCTCCCTCCAAGGTACCAACGGGCCCTGTGGTCCTGAGACCCTCTTCCCCTAGCACAAGCACCATCAAGAGCTCAGCCAGGCCCTCCCCACCCAGCTCTGTCCCGAGAGGCAGCACTCACCAGGGTCTCCTTTCTGGAGAGGCCATGAGGAATGTGTGGAAGGAAGGGGTCCAGCGGAAAGTAGTCTCTTCTAGTGCCTGCCGACTGCAGGCACGGGGCAAAGGCCTTTGCAGTGTCCTGGCGTGGAAAACTCACTGTCCACTGTAGCACTGGGGGACGGGTTGGAGAGGTCTACACAGAGGGCCAGGCTGCAGCGGCCTGGGGAAGGGAGGTCACCTGACCCTCTGGGCTGGCAGGGGCTGGCATGGCCAGCTGTCAGCCCGTGTTGGGCTGCTCTGGGCAGGGCCAACGAGGACTGGGAGGGAGGGGTAGGTAGAGGAGGAAGGGAGGAGTGGTATGATTCAGCCTAGCTGCCTTCATGGACTCTGGGCCTGTGCACCAAGGCTCAGTTATCCAAAGGCACTGGTTGTTGCTTGATTCCTTGTTCTTGGAGTAACACTAGGATGGGGGCATCATATATTCCTTCCCGTGGTCTCCTTACTTCCACCCCATGCTCCACAAACTCACTGCCAGTTTCCCCCACACAGTGGCTACCTGAGAGGAGACTCAGACACCTAGATACTCAGCCAACCAAAAGTCAATCAGCGTGGAGCCAGCCAGTCAAGTATGTTTTGAGGTCCTTGTGTGTGTTAAACACTCTGCAGGCTGCCTGATGTCTGCCTGTTGACAAGAATTCCAGGTGTGTTAGTGTGGATGCTCAGCAAGCCAAAGGAAATTTCAGTGTGTTTGGTGAGAAAACCTGGGCCTGAGGGGGCCCTCACCCAGCCTGAGGGGAGCAGAGAAGGCATCCTGGAGGATGGGGCCAAGGTCTGAGGAAGAAATCGGGCTGTCCAGGCTGGGCTGGAGGGAACAGCCTAGGGAGGAGCATGTGCAAAAGCCCTGAGGCAGCAGGGAGGGGTGGTCAGGGAAATGGAAACACTCAGAGAGGCTGGAGCCTGTGGGAAGTGGGGAGTGATGAGAGGTGAGGCTGGGGCATGGAGCAAGCTTAGTTTCTCAGGAAGAACTGAAGGGTTTTACACCAGGAAGGCCCAGGTTCAGGTTTGCATTTAGGGCTTAGAGCAGAACAGATCAAGGTGGGAAGGCCATTTATGAGGCCCCAGGTGCTGTCCTCAGGTGAGTCCCAGCCTGGTGGGGAGACGGGTCGTAGTGGGGTATAGAGAGTGGACAAGTTGCTGACATTTTAAAGAGGCAAGCTTGGCAAGGTTTGGTGGTGTGTGGACAGGGCAAAGATGGGGTGGGAGCAGAAAACAGACACTGTCAGGAGACAGGCTTCAGGTGAATGACCCTGGCCCAAGTTTAGGAAGGTCTGAAGTCTGCCCTTCAGGCAGCTCAGGTTACTCTGGGCTTCTGGCTGCAGCTCCCTGGAAGGTGGACATGCCAGTTTCCCATGGGCTGGCCTGGGCCTTCCTGGGCTGCTCTGTGTGGGGGTTGCTCGGCCCTGAGGTTCAGCAGCAGCCAGGGGGCTCAGCCTCCTCGCTGGCCAGAGGCTCTGCCCCATCTTCTCCCAGCCTTTCCCCAGAGCTGGTCCAGTCTCCCCGACACTGGGCCATACATGTCCTTGCATCTCCTGGGGCCACATCACCCACCTGCTGGTTCTAACAGCCCCCCCACATCTGTTGCTGTGGTACTGAGCAACAGCACACGGTGGCCTTCCCTTCCCTGCCCCCCCTCCAAGTGTCCACAGAGAGCTCATTCATACAGACAGCCTCCCTGGCCTCCCTGGTGGCACAAAGGGTTAAGCACAGCACTGTGAAGCTATCCACAGCCTCTGCAGCACAGGTTCAGTCCCCGGCCAGCCATGAAGCTACCCACGTGGCGCAGCAGACCTCTCCTGTCTTGCCTGCTGCTCCCCTCAGCAGTGTATTTCAGTTAATCTGCCTGTTCTGCTCCCCACTCTGTCTCTGGTGAATCCTCTCACCCCCCCACCCCTCCACACCTCTGGCCTGTACCGCAGTTCTTGTATGCACAGATAAATAAATCTTAAAAAAAAAAAAGAATACAGACAGCCTCTCCTCCCTCACTGCCCACTCAGAGCAGATGAGGCCCAGTTGTGACAGAAGGTGAAATGGGAGATGAGGCAGGACTAGCACCCAGGTCTCCTGGCCCCCGTCCCAGAAGGCCCCATAGCCACTGTCCCCTCAGTGCCCACCACACCACTCCCAAGCCTGAGCTGCTCAACAGACCTATTAGCAGCAAAAGAATGAGGTGTCATAGCCTCTCGCCTGCCCAGCTGCCCTTCTGTGGCCAGCCTCCTTTCCTGCCCCCACCTCTAGTCCCCACTGCTGATGCAGACTGTCCCACACCCAGACACGACAGAGATCTACAGGCATGACAGGGATTCCCAGGCTGCCCTGAGGCCTGGTTTAAGGTGAGGTAAGGGTTCCATGCTGTCCGTCCCAAATCCCCCTCCCTGCCCTGGGGCATCGCATTTCACCAGGAACAGCAGATGCTCAGGCTTCCCTGGAGCCTCTTGCATGCTCCATGCCTCCTCCCTCACTGCCCAACTACGTGCTGCGATCCGGTTACCTGGGCTGGGAAAGAAGGTGTGACCTCCTCTCCTCCCAGCCCTTCTCTCCCCTTTCCTGGCTGACTTGGTTCAAATCCCTGTTCTGGTACCCCTAGAAGCAACACGGGGCAGAGCTGGGAGCTCCTGAGGGGTGCAGAGGGAGGGGTCCTCCCTCCCGAGCTGATGGCCTGTGAGCAGCTGAGCCAGGCTATCCAGGGTCCGGGGTCCATCCATGTTCCAGTACCTGGTTTCTGTTTTTGTTTTGTTGTTGTGAAGAGAAGCTTCCATATTGACTTCCCGTTCACACACTTAAGAACATTTTTGAGCCCCTAACATGTGATTGGAGACGTAGCAGTAAACAGAGCTCCCTGCTGCCACAGAGCCCCGTGGTGAGCTGGCGCTTCCTGTTACGAAATCCCATAGGCCACTTTATTTCTGTATCCTGGCTACGGCCAAGTAGTCGCCACGGTCATGTTCCCAGAGCTCAGCCTTACCTCTCAGATGCCGCTGCTCAGTCCCTGCCCACAGTCACGTGTAGGACCCACCTCTGCCTCGAGGACACCTGCTGCCCACACTGGCTGGTTCCCATCCCTGCTTCAGGAACTCAGCTCTGACAGTGGATCTCTGTGGACGGAGCACTCCAGGCCTCTCTTGGAAGCCAATGCTGGGGGGCAGGAAACGCCTGGGACTCAGCACGCACCCACTATTTGGGGCCACCTTCTCAAGGCAAATGGATGAACTAGTCCCTCCTGCCTCACTCCCACTTAGCTCCCACCCCAGCCTTGACTGACCATTTTGGACACCCCTTCCCCAGCTGCCTTCCCTGCAGTTCACCCATCATCATATCCTGGATTCCATGACCCCAGCTGACCCCCTTTGTTCCATTTCCACCTGCTCCCTGGGCACCACCCTGCCTGCTCCATATGGATGGCTTCAGTAGTTCCTCAGGTTGTCCACACTTCCCCTCACACCCCCTCCTACAATCCATTCTCCCCAGAGTGATATTGTGAACTAATTCAGGTCATGCTACTTCCCTGCGGGGTGCTCTGCAGAGGCTCCCGGCCCTCAAAGTCCAAATCTCCACAGGGTTCAGCCCCTGCCCACCCCCAGCATCATCTCGCAGGCATCCCCCTCGCCTTCTGTGGGTCAGCCTTCCCTTGAGCAGGGCCTTTGCGCCTACCGTCCCTTCTGTCTGCGATGCCCTTCCCTCCCCTCTCCACCTGGCTAGCTCCTCTTCACTCTCAGATGCCAGCTCATGTCACCTCCTCTGAGAAGCCCTCCCTCACCTCTCTGATACAGTCTGCCACCCAGTAGCTCTCTTTCCAAGCACTTATTCTAGAGGTATTGCATTTCTACTGGTGTAGGTTTCTCTTCCCCGAGGATGGAGACTTGATGTATTTTGCTCAACATGGTCCCTAGCAGGTAGCACAGCGCCAGCCTCCAGGACATGTCTGGTGAGTGAACGAATAAGGCAGTGACCTCATTCTGGGCCTGTGGCTTCCTCGCCCAGCCTCTCCATGCTCTGACTTGCACAACCAGCGAGTGACAGAGTAGAGAGACGTCCACAGCTGGTGTCCAGGGCTTTCTTTTCCTCCTCCTGACCTCAGTGGGGGTCTTAGTCTGGTCACGGTGACCCTGGGACATGCTTCCTTAGCGGCTCATCCCCCCCATTGTCCGTCCCCATGACAATTTTCCACTCGAGAGTCAACAACAGCTTGTCGTTTTCCAAGACACCTCCTTCACCTCCTCCCCTTGTTGTAAACATTGGCGATGGCCGTGCATGCTGCTGACCTGGGTGGATTCCAGCAAAAGCCTCTCCTCCCCCATGCTAGACCTCTCTGGTGGCACCCCAGCTCAGTGCCCTGCCCTCCCCTGTCTTCCTCCCCTAGTGGGGGCATGCTGGCCCCAAGGCTAGTGTGCAGCTGCCCCTTCCTCCCCACACCCCTACCCCCGCCCCCACCACCGGAGGCGCTGCCCAGTGCTGGGAAGGCTCCTAGTGTTGTGGTTTCCTCCAGCACTTCTCTGTGTCTTTCTCCTTCTCCTGCCTGGTGTTTCCTGCGTGATCTTTTAGTGTCTCTCGCTTTGCTTTTTGCCTCACACGTACTCATCAATTTTTCTGTTCCTTTGAATCTTTCTTTTTTGGCTTTCAGATTATTTAATGTTTATGTTCACGTTCCTCCAAACAAGTTTCATGACTTGATTTTACCTAACTACAATCTATGAACATTTTCTATGCCAGTATATGCATCGCTTCAATATGGTTTATTTTAAAGTTTTTCTTTTTTTCCCCACCATCCCTTATGCCCCTTTGTCTTCTCCTCCCTCTCCCTCCCTCTTAACTTCAGGAACCTCAGTTCTGTTATCAGTGTCTGCTCACTTATCATTATTTTTAGTTAACCCACTTTACTTCCTTATATTACTCATATATGTGAAATCAGGCAATAGTTGTCTTTATCTTCCTGGCTTCCTTGGCTTCAGGTAATCCCCTTGAGTTCCTTCCATTGTGCCATAAATGGAAGCATTTCATCTTCCCTTAGAGCTAGACAGTGTTCCTTTGTGTGGGCAAACCACATCTTTATCCAGTCCTCTGTCAGTGGGCACTCAGGTTGTTCCATCCGCTCGCTGTTGTATGTCACGCCACACCTGCTGGAACTTATTTTTCTCATTCTGCTGTGTTTGAGGCCATGAGTAGCATGTGAGTGTGTGGGAGTATGAGTGTGTATACATGTGCATGCATGTGAGTGTGCATGAATGTGAACACGTGTGTGTGTGTGTGTACTTGCACAAGGGGGCAGGTGTCAGGTGTTCCTCCAGGTAAACAGCTTACTGTGAGGGAGTGTTTTGGATTGAACAGGTGTGACCTTCTCAGTGGGCCTTTATGAATCATTGATCAGCAGAGGGCAGGGGTATGGAGTTCTACTCAGAGACTTGGGCATTATGGGACCACACACTGGCCCGGCGGGGCCCTAAAGGGAATCCCAGAGCAAGGGTTCAGTGATGGGGCCCTTTAGCTTCCTTTGTGCTACAGTGACCTCACTCCCCCACCTCCACAGTTGTTCAGAGTCTCCCTGGATGGTGGTGCCCTGGGCCACTGGGGGTCAGCCACCTCCTCCAACAACTGCCACCCCTGCAGCCCTGAAAGCCCAGGATGGAGCACATGCTGAGAGGTCTCCATCCAGCCCCTCACGGTCAGAGGAGTGCTCGAGGCCAGGTAGCTGGCAGCTCTCCCAGAATCCCGGCAATGCCAGCCTGACGCGGCCCCCAGCTCCCGACCCCACCTGGAACTAGCCCAGGTGTTTGGATTCCATCCACGGCCCTGCACCAGAGCCGGCCTGGTTCCCGTTGGGCTCCCAAAGGCCTGATGAGCTAAGATCCCTGGGGGAGGTGGGGCCTCAGACTATGGCAGCCGCCCCTTCTCAGCCTCCACTGCCCCAGGGAACCCTGGAATAAAAGGAGACTGTACACAGTGGGGCAGGCTCTAAACCCTATAAATCAGAGGGACTCTCCTCATTCAGAAGAGGTAGAGACATCGTCAGCCAGTCCTGTGAGTGACATTAGGAGCACCCAAGTTGCCGGCCAGGTGCTGGGGTCTGGGTGGGGGAGGCACTAGGGAGCCAGCACAGCCACCTGCATAGACATCATTCAGCAGGGAGAGCAAGTATTCGGGGTGTTGCCTGTTCTTCACAGGCATATGTTACCTCATTTGACCTGTGAGGGAGGGATCCTTAGCCTGGTTTTACAGCTGAGAAATGGAGCCCAGAGGGGTCACACCGCTCTTAAATGGCAGAGCCAGGATTTGAACCCGGGTCCCCACCCCTAACCACTCTCCTCACCAGGCAGCCCTGGAGTCACATGTCAGTGCCAGGACACATCCCAAGCCAAGGGGGGAATGCACAGTCAAACCCAGAGGCCAGGTATGGAGAGGCTGGCAGGTGGGAGGGGTTGGCTGGTCCCCACACATGGGCACAGGTGTGGGACTCGGTGCCATGCTGGCCCTCCCAGCTGAGCTGGGTTACCAGCCACATCCCTGGCTTACATCTGGCTGGGGCACAGAGAGCTTGCCTGCTGAAGGCAGCTTTTGGGAAGGTGGATTTGTGTGGCTTGTTAATTTGAGGGAGATCCAATGCATGGCATTGGGAACCAGTCACATGCCATCAGTCTTGCAGCTTTGCCCCTTAATGGTCAGCGTGTAACATTTATGAGGTACTTCCCAGTGACTGACACTCAAAGCCATCAGAGGAAGGACCCTGCCTTCCTAGGAATCCCAGAGAACTTTGTGCCATTTCCAGCTTTGAAGGCTGCCCTCCGGAAAGAACAGCTTCTGGACACAAGGAGAGGACCCTGGGGGGCCCAGCAGCAATCTGGGGGGGGGGTGACCACGTCATTCCTCCCTTTAGGTTTAGCAGCTTTGTTGATTTTGCTGGTCAGATCAGTGCTGTACAGAAAGAACTGAAATCCCAGAACATCAGAGCTGGAGGGGCCATCAGAGGCCAGCTCTTGCAATCTTTTTACTTTACAGGAGAGGAGAAACAAAGCGAGGCTGCAAAGAGATGAAAGGACAGTTGCATGGCAGTCAGTGGAGAAGCCGGACTTGAACCTAAGTCCCGTGACTGCCAGTTCCTTTTGCTGGCTAAAAGCCTGCACAGCAATGTGGGCACACCCTGGTTCCAGCCCCAGCTCTATCATTTTCTGGTGATGGGACGTTTGACAATCATCAACATTATGAGCCTAAGTTTCCTCATCTTAAAGCAGGGATCAATTTTGTTGTTATTGTGACAGTCAATGACACAATGCAAGTAAAAACCACAATATCTGACACAAGGCCCCAGAACATCGGCTGCTATAATTATAAATGCCAGCAAGGCTTGTGCAGACAGACCTCAGTCAGGGAAGGGGGCTAAGGTGGCCATACCTTCTGACCCTGAAATCGGATTCATGATTAGACATGGCTATGGGATAGTGGCCAAGAATGGCTGAGCCTGGGACTGACCCGCATGCGGGATCAGTGGGTACCAGAGAGGAACGTAGAAGTAGCTGTGGGAGTATCAGGATGGAGAGGTTAATGTGCTTGCCATGTGCTTGCCATGTGGGCTTTGGGTCCCCCAGGGCAAGTGACATCCAAGCTGGGCCTTAAAGGGTGTGCAGGAGTCCCCAGGCAGAGAAGTGAATAGGGAACGGGGGGGGGGGAGTAGCATCCACAAAGGCTTGGAGGCATAGAATAGCATGGGATTCCTGGAAGCCTTCAGGTGGCTAGGCTGTGTGTGTGGTGGAGGAGCAGGGAAGCAGATGGAGAAAGGAACACTTTGTCTCTCCTTTTCAGGGGTGCCCTCATTTTGATTGTGAAGCCAGGCTTCTTGCTAGGATAACACTTTATAGCTCACATAGACTTTTTCTGTCATTTCACAGATGAGCAACCAGAGCCTGAAGAGGAAGTGGTCCCCAGAAAGCCACAGCAGGGTGGTAAGAGCTGGTGGAGACCCAGATCTGCCCCTTGCCTATCAGATATCAGTGCCGAGAGTGGGAGGATTTACTTGGGTCGCTAAGGTGCACAGGTGAGGGTCCTGTGCATGCAGGAAGTCTGGGGCCAGCCTGCGAGAGTGATGAGCAGGGATGAGAGCCAGGGGGCAACTGACGCCTGTTATTTATAGCTGTTCTCTGTGAGTCCTTCAGGGCCGCGAAGGTAATTGAATAAGTGAGCGTGAGCGAATGCGGGCGATCATTTAATTGTGGCAGAAAATGAAGTTGGTTGCAGCTGGGGGCCGCCAGCCCATTACCGCGGCCCTGGATTCTGCTGAGCTTGGCAAGTGCGGCTGGAGCAGCCATCCGTCCTAGGCCTGCCCACCCCTTGGCCCCCGTCAGCTGTCCCATGCCTGCAGGCCTGGGGTGGCTGGTGGTCAGTTTGTTCTCTGGGCAGCCTGCTCCCATGCCTCCTTCTCTGGCCCAGAAAGGCTCTGGAGGATACTCCAGACAGTGAGGACTGGGGGACTCAGAAGGGCAGAGGGTGCTTGGGACCTGGTGGCAAGTGCAAGGGTTTGAATCATGACGTCAGCAGACACATATAAAGCCCATGTTATGTGTGAGGAATTGTTCTAACCCCTAATTGTGTATCAATTCGGTTAATGCTCCAATAACCCTGTGAGGGAAATGTCATTGTTACTCCCAGAGGTCACAGATGAAGAAACCGGAACACTGGTCCTGACTCTTTGCTGACTTGAGAACACCCCTGGGAGGCTATAAGATTCTGGGGGACACATGGGGACCTTACAGCAGAGATCTAGGTGAGTCATAGTGCAGGGCTGGCTTGAGGATCCCACAGGGTCCTGCAAGCTTTCTCTCCTGTCACCTCTTGTCCTGTTCTAGACTAGCTGGCCACCCACTCATCCTGTAGGCAAGACCAGGGTGAAAGCCTGGACCCAAGTCTGAGGAGAGAGGAGGCCTGGGCCTGCTCAGTCCCCAAAGCACTGGCACTGGCTCCTCTGGAGGCCTTCAGATCTTCTGAGGAAGCAGATAAAATAAGGCCTGCAACTGAAAAGCCACTCACCTTTACAGGTTGGGGCAGCCACAATGGCCCAGGGCAATGCCAGGCAGGGCCGTCTGGAGCAGGGGAGGGTTGGGCTGGGTCATGACTTAAACTGCAGGCAACCTCAGGCAAGTCCCTGAGCTTCCCCAGTTTTATCTGTCTTTTTGCTTGCCTCTC
>NW_023604876.1:0-31266 GCF_014898055.3 Talpa occidentalis
TGAAAAGTGCTCTGACTTCCTTACGGCTGGTGCTGGGTTATCAAAGGGACACTCTGCATATGTCAGTTTTCCTTTAAATTTTCAAATATGGCATTAAAGACACCCTTACTTGTCTTACAGGGCTGTGTCTCATAATCAATTGAGTCAAAACACAATTGGATCTTTAAAATTGTAAAGCACTATTAAACGTGAAGTTTTATTATGTAAAACTATGTTACTTCAATCACTTGTGATGATTTTCACTTTAGGTTTAAAAGCTGTAAGGAACAAATTTGATCATCTGAATTGATGAGGACTTTCCTCATCCCCTTTATTCTCTGTTTAGTTCCAGACCTCCAGATAAGGAATGCATGTGCTGGTCTGTAAATATTTCTTAAGCACCATCTGCAGGCTTATGGCACTTTTGGAAAGCAGTGGACTGTCAGTGAATGTTTGTTTGTGTGCCAGGGAATTATGAAGTTTAAAGAATATCAAGATGAATTTATTTTTCCACTGTGCTGCACAGCTTGAGCCTCCTCTAAAGAAATATCAGGCACACTCTAGCAAGTCTTTCTGGTATTAATGCGCCTCTGGACTTGGGCCCAAGGGGACCAGGGCATCAGCTCAAGAGGCCTTGGAGATAGGTTGCTGGCAATAGGAACAAGCAGAAGTTTCTAAACCCTTGCCTGTGGTCTCAAATCTCAAAATACATAATGGTTTGAGATGATTCCTGGGCCCAAATTAGTAACTAGTTATTAAATTTCTCCAAGTATTCTTTTCTGTAAAATGGGAGTAATAATTCTCTCTACCTCATAGGTGGGAGTAATAATTCTCTCTACCTCATAGGTATGTGATAAGACTGAAATGACACACTATAAGCCTCATACTTTGGACTTGTTTGGCACATACCTACTCTATTCATTTTCCAAACATTTATTTAGTACCTCCTGATGTGTCAAGGCCTATCTAGGTGCTAGTGATAGAGAATTGAATGAGGCAGAGAAGGTCTGTAATCCTGCTGCTTCCATTCCAGCAGGGTAGACTTGGCAAGACAAACAACAAATACTGAAAATATCAGAATATGAGAGGTCTAAGATGGAAATAAAAGAAGGTGAAAAGGCAGTGTGTTAGAGAAGTCTCTCTACTGCTAAGTCAGGAAATGCTTTTCTTCTTTTCAGAAGTGACATTTAAGCTCAAACAGATTAATTATTATTTAATCACTGCTAATGTTTACCTAACATACTATTATACTGGTTTATCTCTGTATTATTAAAATTGATTATAATAAACAACCTTATAATAATAAAAATGCACAATTAATTACTGTTAATAATAATAACACCACCCATTACCATAGCCAGTCAACTATCAACTATTCTGCGTATAATTACCCACTTGATAGATAAATGTTAGCTTCTGGCTGATTTTCCCCTGCCTTCCAGTATATTCTTGGCTAGTCTACTCCTATTATCTATGAGTGTATCCTTGGGGAATGAAAATGCATCTTACTGTTTGTCTGAAAAAAAAAAAAGTTAATACTGATGCAAAAACCCTACACATAATGCATATCAAAGCCAAATATAAATTATTTCTGAAGTTATCTGCTGTTGTGGCTTATTGCTGCCAGTGTGGGCTCTTCTATTAGCATGGATAAGTGGAACCTGACCATATGTCAAGAGAACACGTCCTTTCGATGTGACCTCATGTATCAAACGCACACCCCGGGAGGCTTTGCCATCCCCCCAACAACAACAGACTCTTCCGGGAGGTTTTCCTCCTTTTTTCCTCACCTGTGACCGTGTGCTGCCTCCCCTGTGTGGTGTTGGTGTGGAGGAGCCTTTCCCTGCCTGCCTGAGCAGGTGCTCAGTAACGCCCGCCGCTGGGCTTCTCAGGGATGCTCCAGCTCAGAGGCAGGGGCTCCGCCTTGGGGGCTGTGACCCTTGGGGCAGGATGCTCTGTGGAACCCCTGGGCTGTAGCTGCCACTACCTGCAAACACAGGAATGAAAACAGTGATTTGATGTAATCGTACACTAGGTATTCTGAGCCACAAGATTGTCACTTTGTTTTAAAATGTTGTGTCTGGCTTGGCGTATCATTAGCAGAGCTCAGGGGCTTTTTTCTTTCCCTCCCATGCTATTCGAACAATGAAATCTGACCTTGAATACATTACATAAGTCTCAGCCTACCATTCATCACAATAGGTTCAACAACGATTTTGACGGCAGAGAGCAGCCCTCGGTTTAAACAAGTAAAATCTGGCTGGCAGACTGTCTTACTAGAGAACTCTTGATAACTCTCTTCCATATGGCCCCATCAGTGTCTTTGCATTTTAACAGCCTGATTTGGTACATTTAAGCACCAGTAAATATGGAGCAAACCCACGTCTGAACTGGCTTGCATATAATGCACATTCAACAGTATAAAGGGGCAGAGTCTCCTGCACTTTTCCTGAGACACTCCAGCTGACTTTACAGTGTTGGCATCAACATTCCAGAAAATGAACCATGTGAGAAGGGAAAACACAAGAACAGAATTTTGGAAAGGAATGGGCTTCTGATTTTATTTTTTTTTGACAGAATTGACTCACATTTCTGCTTTTCACCAAACATGGGTATCTGGTGAGTTTGAGCTGTGTCTGAGCAGAAAGCACAAGGCTGTTCCAGCACCAGTCACCCATCAGTTCTGATGAGCTGGTCAGGGGCCATCTGTCTCAACGGTGACAGCTTAGGGGATGCTTCTCGGGGTGTTGCTCATGCCCTGTGCCCCATCACCTGGCCCAAGATTCTTCCACAGTGATGGGGCTGCTCTCCTGAGCTTCAGCAAGATCCCAAGAACCAGAGCTGTCAGTTGTGGGTGTTTCTCCCTGGGTTTCCTCACGACTGGGTTGGCTTCTGTGAAAGGACTCCTCCATTTCCCTCTAAAATTATTCCATTGTCCTCCTAATCATTCTCCTGGGCTTGCCTTTTTCCATCTAGTACTGCTCCCCAGCGCTCATCACTGATGGTCCCTTATTTTACTCTCTCTATTCTCCTTTGATGACCATATTCAAACTCCTTGCTTATACTCCTCCTAGAAATTTCTACCAAATTCCAGTCACTTCTTATGCAGCTTCTGCTGGACATTTTCAGTTCAAGAGTCAAAAAGCACTTTCTTCTACCTCTCTGTGTGCTATCTATCTCCTCCTTAAAAAAAAGTATATTTATATAGTATCTTTTTTTCCTTATTTTTTACTTTTCTTTTTTTTGCTTATTTTTTACTTTCTCTTACAGAATGGCACCATGATCTATAAAATGCTCAGGTCAGGCATCTTGAAAATACCCATGACACTTTCATTTGTTATATGCAGCTGAGCACTGAGTCCTGCAGCTTCCATGCATATCTGTTGCATCTTTCCAATCTTTATTTTCCACTCTGACTCCTGTTGCCTGTGTTGAAGTTTCACCACTTCCGCCAAACAGTTGTAGAAGATGTGATACCACTTTACTTTCCATGTCAGGTTCTTTTGTCCTTTTCTGTTTCCCAAGATCAGGCAACGTTTGTTGAAATGATAGATAAGTAGAAACTCTCTTAAAGCAAGGAAGAACTTGGGGATTATTATGGATTTGTAGAAGATTATCTAATAACAATTGATAGGGGAGAATTGTAAAGGGAAGGATAATATTGATTCAAGTTTTCTTTTTACTTATTAAGAAGATTTGATATTTGGAGGAATCTCCCTTCCCATGACATCTCTTTTCAGGCATATCTGTTCTCAGTAGAGATGACACATGAGTACCTTTCTGTCATTGGACAAATCACTCACAGCCCAGATATTCATATGGTTTTCATGCAGGAACGTCTGTCCAGAGTTTGGGCAAATCTCCCTTACCTTGCTGTTGGTGGCACAGCCAACAACTATGCAAGTTTTCAGCTGGTATGAATATTCCTGAGAAGACTGAATTCTCTTTGTATCAGAGAAGCTCAGTGATGTCCCGCGGTAACATTTGATTCCATTTCGGAGAAGAATATAGTAAATAACAGGACCTGAAAGAGGCAAATAAATGTCCATATTTGTGTGTCACAATCCTCTGAATTATTTGCGAACACTTTTAACTCTAAGCATTCTAAGGAAATGGGGTAAAATGCCATAATTTGATTTTAATTGCTATTATATTGCTGTGTTCAAGGAAATCTAATTACAGTCACTCTATGGAGAAGATGCATTCTTGCATTCTTGACATAGATAATCAAAGAGTCATTTATGTTTATTTCCCTTCATTCCCAAACAAACTTACTTCCAATATTAAAAGTATTTTTGTCTCCCTTAACTAGCTTTGCTTATATGAAGGGAACTCAGACATATGCTGGATTTTTTTTTTTTTTTTTTTGGCTAAAAGCGTATGAGAGCTATTTCACAAAATGATCATTTGGCATATAGCTAAAGTTCCCTTTGTCAGAAAATAATTTTTAGTGGTTAGATGATGCATGCCAATTAAATGCTGGTTGTGACTCATTTCAATTTTCTTATGGATTTATGGGTTATGTTATTTCTATTTTAAAAGTAGCTTAATACCCTTTGATCGTATAGGTTTCCTCCAATTTATCACTATTGCATCTTCACAATTATTCACTTTGGTCTTCCAGGGGGGGCTCACTCCCTGAGGCATTTCTTCTTTTGTGCTGGCCCTTATGGCTTTGCTAAGCCCTTGTCCATGGCTATTCCACACAGAGACGCTATACTCATATGTTGTGTAGGGCTCCAGGTTCACATCTGGAAAGAGAAATCAAGCAGTAAGGGTTAAAAAAAAGTTTTTTAAATCATTATATTGAAAATGAATATCAAATCTTAAACATTTAAGTAGATGGTGTCACTTTTAGGTGGCGTAAGAAAAAAACAAAGGATAAAACAAAGACAAACTTCAAAACCTGCCCTTGAAAATGGACCATGGATCTGTGGCTTTCAGATGAGGAGGAGAAGAAGAGAGCACAATCAATGCTGGTGGAAGGTTCTGGGTGCCTTGCTGCTGGGAGGGCTCTACCTGAGGGGGGAGTACTATCCTGTCAAAATATAAATTATTATAGAAATCCAAAAGCTTATATTCAATCTCTGTTTTCTCAGGTAAGACAGTATCAGTGTGTCCCCAGATCTCCCTTGTGTCCTGCTCAGGGATTTCCTGGTTAAACAGTACATTTCCCAGTCTTTGTTGCAGCTAGGTATGGCCACAGACAGGATTTTTCATTTTTTTCTGTATGCAATATGGCAACACTCATTCAATGCATTTATTAAGAGCCTGCATTCAAACTTTTGAGGGAAAGAGTGGGGTTCATTGAAAATCCAATGATGATATACCATAAAGGACACACAGCTTATTCATTTCTCTGCTCTGTTTTCTCGGATCAATTTAAAAATAGCATACCTTTATTTAAAGGTAGACTCACAAAACTTAAATGACTAACTTTGAAAAAATTGACTCTTTCACTAGCTGGCCCACAGCTATGATGGAATTAATGGAGGGTAGGTGAAGAAAGCGATGCTGTCAGAATGAAATCAATCTGCATTTTCTGCAGCTTTTCACTATTACAATGGAGCCATGGGCATGTGGCTCACTTTGTTACCTGCAAAGGAGAACGTGTCTGCACTTCCAGCACAAAGAGTCTCTTCGGCAGATGAGCACATTTCTTCGATTGACGCCTTCCCTGTGGAATTTCCAGGCTCCCTTCTCATAGCACAGAAGTGGCTGGTAACGTGGAAGCCGCACCTGCTGCAGTGTTCTGTGCCTGGCGTAGAGGCTGAGCAGACAGTCCCACGCACTCTGGTCTCCTAAGTCAATTAGGAGAGGGAGGAGGGGGTTATAAATTTTTATTTAGACATAGGTGGGGTAGGTTTTTACAACCTTCAAATGAAATTTTCATCTGCCACATTCAGAAAAGGAAATCTCAAAATTCATAAAAAGAAATGAAGGCAGTTAATATACTAAAGAGAGCAGTTACTTTCAAGTGACACAGACTTGGATTCAAAATCCACTTTTTCTACTTACTAGTTCTGTGACCTTGAGCAAGTCACTTAAACTCTCAAAGACTCAGCTTGCTCTGAGAGGATGGAAATTAAATTTATCAGGCAGATTTGTTGTGTGAATCAAATGAGAAAAAACCTAGAATGGCCTAACAACAGAGGTTGTTATTTTATATTATTACCTTGACACTTTGCTAACCAAGTTTTAGAGAAAATAAAGAATGTGAAACATTTGAGAATTTGTACTTCTTGTGCTGTTGAGAAGGTGGAAACTCTAAGAAGAATTTCTTATCCAAGCTTTAGAAAATTAAAATAATTTATGAACTTTCAGTGTAATTATTATCATTTATATTTGTAAACTTTTCTCAGGTGAATCTTTGGATAATTTTTATTGCTGTTTTAGACAAGCATAAGTGTGTTCTAATCTCAGAAAACGAAATATGTAATCACCCTAAATTGGAGATGTAAATAAGGCAATATTTTTAAAATGCAGAACTCTACATTTCCTTTCCTCTCTATATAGATAGCATAATGTATTTTAAATAATTATCCTATTTAAAATTGATCTACATTCAACCTCTCTCATACATAAAATAATTTATTCACCCAAAGTCGGTAAAAATAAATATGCTTCAGAAAAAATTCTAGGACTTTCATTTAAAGATGGTGAATTGAACACCTGCATTTATCTTCATTTCCTCCTATTTTCTTGCTTATTAGCATATTTTTATTAGCAAATTTTTATTGTGGTGATATTGGTGTAGAGGACTATAATTCAACATTTGTGCCACTACATTTTGATCACCAAAAGTCTATTTTCCACTCATCCATCTCTTCTTAAGACCCAGTGAAATGATAAAGGACAGAGAAAGTTAAAAGAAAGCGGATGGCAACTACCGCACACTGGGAAGATTCAAACTAACATAATCTGGAAAAAAATGGAAACTTTGGCAACATAGCGTTGGATACATTTCTTTCATACAATTGTCTAATTAAAACTGTGATGAGTCAGACTAGTGACAAAAATTTAGTAGACAAATAACTATGTGGGTAGGGTGGACCTTCTGTATAATTGTTTATTCCATGAAGAACCTATTCTCTTCAATGATCTGATGTATTATCTCAATAAATCAATTCTTCAGAGTGTTTGCTGGGGACCTAACAAGCTCCAGAGGTATTTTATATCCCAAATTTTAGAATGTTCACACAACCATCATATAGTTGCCTCAGTCAGCAAAAGCCCTTCCATCACCTACAAGCCAAACCCCCATTTTTAGTCAAGTCCTAATGACAAATTACTGTGGTGCATGGTACGGTGTTTGTTTTTTGAGAGTCTGTAATCTGTCCTTAAGATGGTAGGTTTCTGGAGTTCCTGGTCAGTTTTGATGCTAACAAACTGGACATACAGTAGCTCAGCACATAAAGACAAATGATACACCCACAGGACTATTCAGAGTGCTTTGATTCACAGAGGCCTCTGCTCTTCTTGCACTGTCAACACAACAGTTGAGTGAACCTCCTAGATGTAAGGTCTCTATCAAAGTCCCCTTAATCTTCATTCATAGGACCCCTAGACATGAAATGGAACCATGTCTATACCACTGGAGACCAGCTGCTTCTTTTTGCACAGACTTCAACCTACACTGTTCCGAGGTGCTGGGTAAAACAGCTAATCATTATTAATTCCTTTAGAATTCATTGCAATAACATCAATCATAGCAAACTCATTCGGTATTAATATGGATGTAATGTGAAAATGAATAATGCACACAGGAGTTTTTATATTCCTATTTTAGAAAAATAGTTATGAACAATGTATTTCTCTTTCCATTGTCAAATCAGCGCTTCTGAGAGGTTTTCTATCAATTACCTTCATCATCATTCCAGTTGAAATCTTGTCAGAGCAAACATATTTCAAAGGATTATATCCAACTCCATTACAGCATCTCTGGCTCTCTGGAATGAGCTCGGTCTCACAGCATTTTACTGGCATTGGGTCATTCTTTTTAACATGTGCTTTAGACTCTCCACTGGAAGCTGAGCAGCATATGGTATCTGACATATTCACATAATCCTGCCCACAACAGAACATCCCTGCAACAATAAAATGTTATATATGAATATGAAATAAAAAAGGGAAGAAAACTGAGGTTGCTATAAAGTTCAGTATAAAAATGTCAGACTCAGACAGTTGCTGAAATGGTACACTACCTAAGGTGGCTTTGTCTACCAAGGTGATTTAAATGTGCAGTGAGGGGTCCTTCTTACCAAGAGCAGCAAACACTAATTAGGTATAGAACTCACAAGAGCAAATGCTCCAAAATCACTCAGTGGGCCAATTAAAGTGGCCATTAAAATAAGACTTGGTCTTTGCCACGAGGGTTGCTGCCCTTTTGTGAGGAAAATGTTTGGTTGCAGATGGAGGAAGAGTACCACTGGAAGGACTCAGAAGAAATCTCCAGAAATTCACAAAGAAGGAAAGGTCACCCGAGCCCCTGGGTAAGAGGTCAGACAGAGTGGTGGGGGAGCAGCACCCTGGAACTGGTGAATCTGTGCTGGAGGATGTCTTGCCCATCTTTGCTTGGCTTTCTCTAGAATGCAAACAGTTGCTCCTTGAGGTTCCATTCTTTCTTCATGAACTACATTAGGTCTTCAAAACCAATAGAACATGCTCACTGATCTGGTGAGTGAGTCATTGGGTCATTCTCTTCTAGACATAGGCATGAGTTTGGGGGCAGTGGCAGAAAGCCTTGGAGGGAGGATCATTGATCTCCAGAGTTGATGGAAGACCCAATGACCCATGTGAACAAGGTGCCAAGCAGGCTCCTTTCTCCCATCAAAACCAGCTTAACTGTCTCTGTTCAAATCATTGAGATCGTGCTACAGAAGAGATACAGCAGAAATTTAGACATAAAAGCCTGAATCAATAAACAATACTCTAGAGTCAGATTAGGCTAGAAATTAAGGTGCCTGTACCCCATGTCACAGTGCTATCATATGAGAATTTATATCCAGTGATAAAGCAACACAATACAATGAATGATTTATTTTAATTAGAATTTTGTTTATTTATTATTAGTCCTGACTGATAACATAAAGAACCTCAACTTCAGAGAGCCCTGGGGTCCTGAATTGTTTAATCTGGTCCTGTACAAACACCTCCATTATGAAAGACACTCTATTAATAGACTGAGTTTTAAGTGCTTTTTTTTTAAATCATTGAAAGTAGACACTGGTTGGCACATGCTTTAACAAAGATGTTTATCCACGCATGACTTCAAAGAGCCCTGTCACTGATATTTCTACTTAAAAATAAAAAGCTCCCAATATTTAACAATTTTTACTTATGATTCATGATATACATTAATCACAATTGAGTTTTGACATGCCATGTATACCTAAACAAGGTAATTGTTCAAAGTAAGAGGCTTAAAAGGAAGCTGTTTTCTTTGGTGCTTTATTAATAATAAATTTTAGGTGTTTCAATGTTTGCAGGAAAAGTTCTCTCAAATAAGTACACCCAGCAGGGGTACACCACAGATTATCACTGCAGTATGAGTTTTGATTATGATGTGTAAAAAATCATACACAATCACAAATGACAAAGAAAAAATCCATTGCTTCAGGTTTTATGATGTTAGGCATTTTTCTCTTGCTTTTCTGATAAGCTATTTAAATACAAGCTCGGGTTCTTTGTTGCCATTTGTTTTCTGTAACAGTTTTCTTAAGTTAATGCATGTTTCTTTTTTAAGGAGCAATCAAAACTGGTCCTTTAGAGAGCAGGATACACTCTTCCCTTTCACTCCCAAATGGCTTTATGGCTTCACCAAGCTTTCCATATAAAATCAAAATGCAGACATTGATCTAATTCAAAACTTCTAATCAGCCATTGGACTGCTCTAAGGGACTTTTGACAGTTTGACTAAAATTTCGGTAATGAACTGTTTTTACACTAGCAAAAAGGTACGCTTTCTTTCACAAAGAACTTCATCTTTGTTCCACTGAATTAAAATTTTCAGCCAAGATTTCACTCACATAACAAGAAGTGACTCCCTTTCTAGTTTCTTTGGTAAACCATTACTTCTTTAATTATTATCAACCTTGTTCCAGTGTGATAAATTGCTAATTACTTAATACCCTAATCAGCGTTCATTCTTTGCACAGATAAACTGTGACAGTGCCATTAATTTAAATAGTAATTTCACTTAATGGCCAGAACGGCACACCAGATTTTTATGCAGCATTTTCTGAAGACTGCATCCATCACTGCAATATTCTGACATAAAGATGTCTGACGTGCACTAACTCACTTAGGGAGAGCAGATGTTGCGGCACAGAGTTTGGTAGTAATTCCCATAGTGCATCACTTCAGCATGAATGAGCTGCAAATTCAGAGACAGACAATCTTCTAAAACTGCACTGCAGTAACTTTTGACCCCTACCTAATTTATCACATGTAGCACTTGACTTCTGAACTTTGACACGCAAATGCACAATTTTAAATATGCTCAAAGAAAAACAAAATAGGTTGTGGATCATGGATTGATCTGTTCTTCCAGAAGCTCTTCATTAAATCTGTACAAAGGTAAAGAGCTTCTTTGAATCAGATGCAGATGTTATTAAAGTGGTACTGAACACACTGATCTGGGAGGTGTTTACTTCTGAGATGAAATGACACGAACTATCTTTGCAAAGAGTGGACATAGCCAGGGGGTTAGTTCCCTTGCATTGGCTACAAAGGATAAAATAGTGGAGGAAATAATTTTTTTCTCAAGTTATTAAGAATACTTCAAATGTGTTACCCAATCTAACAATGTCCAGGACTGAAAAAGGAAACAGCTATAAACACATAGGCCTGAATTATTTCTTAATTATTCAATGTGCAAAATAAGTGTTCTATTTTTTCTTTAAAGGACCAAGAATCTAATTTTGCAAGGGTGAAAATCAGAATCAGGAATGTGACAAATCACTGTGACATTTTGAAGTAGATCATGGGAGCCACATTTGAAGGGAAAGGATTATATTTTAGGGCTAGAAGAATGAAAACAAAGGTTTGGGATTAGTCATTCTTAGGACCAATTTATAAAATCTGCAGGGCGTGAGCGAGAAGCAATGTGTACCTGTCTTCACCAGCAGGTGGCTCTATGACTGCCACCAAAAAGTTGAGGAAAAAGGGTAAAGTAAAAATGCTCCCCAAATCTTGGCAATGTATTTTACAACATTTATACATTGCACATTTTGAAGATTCTTGATGCCATATAGAAATTTTCCTGGAAAATATTCTTTCAATGTGATTCCTTACACCATGGATATCAGTGCTGGGTTTCTCTCATTGTGATCTCCCCAAATCCCACCTCATGTCACAAACAGTGGGTGTCATTCACTCTACTGAAGTGTGATTCTATGACATTTCAACTCCGTATTCTATTTGCAAAGAATTTCCAAGCTGAGTGTCTTACCAAAAGCTGCGTGGGTATCATTTATGACAGACATAGGCAGAGTGTTCCAAAGGTCACAATCAGGTTCTCATGACTGAAGCAAATCCTCTCCTCTTTGCTAGAGAGGCTTTAATTTTTATCTTTTCAGACTAAGGTATCTAATCAAGTCCAACCTTAGATTCATGGCATAATGGCATATTGATAAATCATATAAGCAAACACAAACAGTGGAAGAGTCATTGAGAGGTTTAAAATATATTCGAAGAAAAGGGCTAAGCATACGTATCCCCTGAAACGAGGAGCATGACTTTCATCTCGAGGTACCTGTCTAACGCGCCTTCACAACGCACCTGTCCAGAGAGAGCACTAAAACATAAACGCCAGCCCAGCGCTTCTGTTCCAACAGCATCTGTTAATTCACTCCATTTATAAAATACATATTGACAAAGACAACTGAACTGGGACCAGGGAGATTTGATTTGGTGTGAGAAAGTCAATTCAATGTGATTTTGTTAAAGGGCTCCTGCAGGCAAATAAAAGAGTTTAAGTAATAAAGTACATAAAGAGATGTTTTACGAGCCAGCCTGGTCTCATGGCAGGCAGACAATGCCAGGCAGCGAGAGGCCAGCCTCAGGAAAAATATTTTGAGATCCAAACCCTCGTGTAGCAGGTACGGTGTTACTGGGTTGAGGAGAAAAAGGGCCATATGGATATTCTGGAAGGTCACTGAGGTCACAGTCATTAGGGGCGACAGGAGGGAGCAGCTGAGAGAGGAAAAAGACACTTGGAACATGTCTATTTTCAGTGAAAGCTACAGGAAGGTCAAAAGAATAAAAGAGATTTTTTTTTTTTCCTTTTCAAGGTAGCATTCCTCCTGTCCACCATGATCGCCAGAGCTGCGGAACTTTAAGGAAGAACCGTGGAGCTGATCCGACTCACAGGCGCTGAGGAATGCCTGAATGTGCTTAAGAAATGTTTCCTCATCTTGGAAGGTCACACTGAAGTAAATAAAAAAATGATTCTGAAATTGAGGTTCGTGGATAGATTTCAAGGGTGTATGAAATGGCAGCCAATTTTTGTGTGTATTCTATTTGAATTTTTTTATGCTAATGTAATTTTATTTGAAGTGAGGGTTCATGACTTTCAAAGGAAGAGATTGCATGCTTCCTCCTCCCCCCCCAAAAAAAATTAAGGGCCACTGTCCTAGTGGCCAGTAACCTGCTCCATTTCTTAGATCAGGTTCTGATGTCTCTTTCCTTTTTTTTTTCACTACCATTCTGCCACACGAATCTACTTTATCTCTTTAAATCACAGTGCTTATGATGGCTTTGACTCTTCCCTGAGTAGAAAATAACTCAAAACAAATTTTAGAGCATACCAAAGTTGTAAACTATTATCAGAAAATGATAGCTCAATGATTGAAGCAATCCATTGACAATTTTCTATATGATGATATAAATTATAGAAAGAGAAGTAACTCAGAAATCTATGGGAAAAATTCTTCTCGCTGATATATACATAAAATAGTAACATCAGAATAATATACAACTGAAATTCAGTGATATATAATAAAGAAATATATAAAAACTGGTTAGCACTATTGTCAATTCAACAAGTATTTAAGACAAGAAGAATTAAAATACCCTTAAATCTTAGAAAGTCTCTGGGTAGACATTTCTGCATATTTGACAAGAATCCTAAACATTTACATAATATTACAATGAGTTGTGAAGCTTAAAGCCACATTTTAAAAATTAATATAATTAAAAAATGTTTTGACTCACCATGAGACAAGTAGGACTGGATTATCTATTTTCTTTATAGATAATTACAGTGCAAAGTCACTGTCTTTTGAAAAGTTTATCATGTCTATAAGTTCAATATGTCTGGAAAAGGAGGGATGTCAGAAGCTATATAATCTAAACATACTCTTTTATGCTAGTGGGGATATCCTAGGTTTCTTTTTAGATTTGTAATTTTGGACATTTATTTTCACTTTTAAATAAATATTTATTGTATTTTGTCCTGTTTTCAGCATTTGGTTTTCTTTTTTTTTAAGGAGGGGCCCCTAAATTGTGTAACTTTCAGAGACACAAAAATCTACCTCTCACAAGCAATGTAATCTCGAGCAAGTGTCTGATCTCCATGCCTCAGTTTCCTTATTTTAAAAAATATGAATAATAATAGTGCTTATCTTTTAAGATTATTAAAAAGATGAAATGAGGTAAGAATATATAAATCATGGGTTGTAGCCTGCTAGATAGTAAGTACTCAATTGATGATAGTAATAGCTATCAATTTAGGATTATGGCCGGCACTTGCTAGGTTGCTAGGAAATGCTCCCTTAATTCAGAGTTAACACATTCATGTTAATTTTTGTTTTTGGTTTTGTTTGTGGTGGGCACGACACTATTCAAGAAGAAAGCATTTTGGTGTTTTTATGAAATTCACTGCATGCACGTAAATAATAGGAGACTACATTTTTATTTTCTATACCACATGTACCTAATTGTTTCAGAAGATAGAATTGCTGTGAGCTTTAATTACTTATTTGTTTTATACCTAGGGCACATTTTCCACCTCTCTGCTTCTCAGATTCTGCACCTGCTGAAAGGTAGACTAGAGTTCCTTACCTGGAAGATGCCTGTATACCACACTCTCTTGTTCTCCACCACAGCACTCCAAATCTTTGTTCACAATCTGTCCACTACAGCACTGCTGGCGATGGCCATCGTGGAGCCTCCCAGCACAGCAAATCTGGTTTCCTGAGGAGGAGAACGGCATTCGGCCACAGCAGGAATCGCTGATGCCAGTGGAAACCCGATTATGTTGTTCATCTGGACAGCATACTTCACCTGTCAATTTAGGGCAATAATAACCATTGCATGATTGCATATAAAAATATGCTTTTGATTCACAACTGAATTTTAGCACAGTCATCTTGCAGATGCCAACTGGTTGACAGAATTACCGGAAAGAATATGGTCGTATGATAGTCACAAAATCTCAATGCAGCTTCAAGGGTTTTGAGTTAAAGATGTAGTAACATCCTAGTCCCTTATTTAGGTTTTCTAAATTCCTGCTATAAGTGAGACCATCCGGTATTTTTCTTTTTCTTTCTGGCTTATTTCGCTGAGCATAATCCCTTCCAGTTTCATCCATGTTGCTGCAAAGTGCATGAGTTTATCTTTTTTGATTGCTGAATAATATTCTGTTGTGTATCAAGGGGGGTGGGAATTGTATGGGGACTATAACCATGATGAAAATGCATACATTGTGCAAAAATGAAAAATGATGTAAAATATATATAAAATAAAAAAAATGTATAAACTTGTGTGTCTACTCACATACATACACACTAATTTAGAGGTAAGACTATGTTGAGTGTTTCCTCTCTGACCCTTAATAAACGAGAACAATAAGTCTAGAGTTAAGGATTAAGTTGGTTGACAAATAGTTTTCCATCTATTGAGTGTAATCTTTTTTTTTTTTTTCTCTTTTTGGAAAGTAGGGTGGTTTCAGAAATCAACACTTGATGGATTTAAGTTTCTTTAACCAAACTATATTGATTGAACTAAACAATATTCCAAGAGGGTGTTGAATTAAGAGAGAGGAAGTAAAATTACTGTATTCAAGTCAGCACACTGGTGCTTTCCTGGGCTATGGCGGATGCTGAGGTTTACTAATGTAGTGACACCCATAATCCCTTTTTCAAGATAATCTGGGAAACAAGAGCTAAGAATAAAAGAAACTTTTGCCTAGTGCCTTGGGATCAAAGGATTTAAATATTTTAAATGTTAATAGTGAGAGTTTTTTTTTTAATGCAGAAGCTTCCAACAGACAAAAAAAAAAAAACCACTCTAAAAGACAGAGAAAAAATTAAAAATGCTTCCCTTAAGGATACCTTGGGAAGGACTAATGACAACTTAAGTGGATCTAAAATCCTAACGTCACCTTTCCTCTCTAGCTTATGACCCACTACTGAATTGATTGCCTCATGACCCCGAGTCCTGACTTCCTCCTCCTTCTTGCCTATTTCCTATTCCTCCCTCCTTCCTATTTCTCTTTTTGCACCTTCTATAGACCCTTTGCCCTCCCTCCACTGCCACTTCTTAAACATAACTTTCTCCCTGGACAATATCCTTTCATTATATCTTATAAGGTATGTGAGTATGATGAGCAACCTATATAATATAGTTAATTGGACTTCATCATAATTAAAAAGTGTTTTGTATCAAGAGATTATCAACTTATGAAAAGGAAACCTGTGACAGAAAATATTTGTAAATCATATAGCTGATAAGGGATTAATATGCAGGTACATAGAGAATGCTTACTTTCTCAAACTCAACAACAAAACACAAAGAACCCAATTAAAAAGGGGAGAACACATACGCAAGAATAGATCCTGACAGAACAACCTCTCTGTTCAGGTCCCCAGGCTGGTCCATCCATAACTGACCCTGACACAAAAGAGAGAAATCTCCATGCAGTTGCACAAGTTTCATATCTAATTGATATTGGGTCTACTTTATTTCCCATAATTTCTACTACTTTTATGATACTCTTAACTAGGAATAACCAAAGTGTCTCAGGGTTGAAATTTCAAATCACTTTCAGTCTCTGCCTTTCTCTTTCTTGAATCAACACTTTTCTGTTTGGTCATTTCATTCCAGTGCATCTGTTGGGAGGAGGCCTACTTTGTAAATGTGGTGTTATATAATTACTTCACACATATGACATCATATTTTTCTGGTATATTGGTAGAACATAAAGGAACTATACTGTATTAAAATTATATTGAAAACTGTTATAGAAGACAACAAAAATGCCGTACTTAGAGACTATACTCATTATTTCAGATAATATTTTATATGATCACACTGTAATAAAGAAAAAAAACACTCTATGTAGTGTTTTGATGGTTTGATACCAGATAATTAGTGGGTAGGATCGTGGGCTCTGGAGCCAAAGTCTCAGGTTTTACATCCCATTTCCTTCACTTTTTAGTTGTTTGCCCTTCATTAAGTTACTCAGACTAGGTAATATTAGTAGGAGATTAATGTCTGTTGTCCACTGAGCTCCTGGGCTCCAAAGCTTGCCCAATTGTTTATGTGCAAGTAGAAGAAAAGCTGCATAGTCATTATGAGCAGATGAGTAAAGGGTAAGAATGAACATCCTTTAAGTGACAGAAGATGGTTTCCAATGAATCACTGTACAGCAAGGGCTTGCGTGTCCACTTCAGAGCCTAGAAAGGGACAACCAGTTTAAAAAATCAGATCCTATAGACCAAGGATCCTCACTGATTATTTTTATTCTATAAAACCAAACAATTCTTTATCTAAGCTGACTTTTCAAAATTGACCTGAGTTAACCTATCATGCCTAAGCAATGAAGACTCCATAAAAACACCAAATGGAAGATTCTAGAATGCTTTCAGTTTGGTAAACATGAGATTTGGGCATGGAAGTTTCCTGTTCTTTTCTTGATCTATGTATCTCCTCCAACTGACTGCGCCTGAATACTATCCTTTGTATTAAATAGGTGATATAGTGAGTAAACAGCTTTACTGAGTCCTGTGAGTCTCTCTAGTACATCATTTGAAACTGAGGAGGGCAATTGGTCAACTTCTGATTTGCAGCCAGCTAATCAGGCATTTGAAGTGAAGTCTTAAGTATTGAATCCTTAACCTATGGAATCTTCTGCTATCTACAAGTAGACAATGTCAGGCACTTTGCTGGTATTCAGGAATAACCACCACACACTCCATATAGAAATTAGGTCTGAGCGCCAAAACACTACCCTGATAGTCACTGTCTCCTCCCACCCAACAGCCTTGGCACTCACTGACTTGCTCTTCATCACAATCCTGTATTTTATACATGGATTCTCACCATTTGTAAGCTTTGGAGACTGGATTCTTTCACTCAGCATTGTGTTCACATTTTTGGTATGTGGCAAGAGTTTGTTCCTTTTCATTGTTGAGTAGTATTCCTTCATGTGGATGTACCATGTGTCCATTTACCTCTGAGATACATTTCAGCTATTTCCAGTTTGCTACCATGAGGAATAGAGCTGCTGCAAATATTTGCCTGCAAGTTTTATGTAAACAGAAGTTTTCATTTCTTGAGGGAAAATACCCGTATGGGCAAGGCATACTCAATTTTCTCTCAAGAACTGAATTCCTACAATGCTGTATAGGGGCAACTGTTGATTGATGCTAAAATTGGGGAAGTTTGGTATCTGTAAGTAGAAGGGGACTTAGTGATTTTTTCCCGATGATTTTACCAGAGCCAGTGAAGGAGAAATAGGCTTACAAATGAATAGTAAAGTCATTGCATTTACTTTCCTATTGGTGAAGGGATTTTTCTGTTTATTCTGAAATGCAACTACCACCCTTATTTCTTTAATCTCCACAGAGAATGCAGTGCCTCTTATTGGCAAACTTTTCTGGGTGTGTACAATGGTTGAGGAATAACAGCTGCCATATCAAATGTGAGAGCAAGCAAGTGTGAATTTATTGAAGCAAGAGGAAAGAACTGACAGCAGGAGGGGGTCCAAGGGAGGATGCCAGTTTATTCCAGCCTGCCCATGACTATAGCCTGTCAGATTTCCTGTTGCCCAATGTGCCGACTACTGATTAGGTACTAGGTGGTTGGGGAGTTTCGTGGTGCTTGTTTTTCTGTTCCCCAATTATCCTGTAACCCTATTTTACTCTAGGTGGTGGCTAGCTCAGCAACATTTTAGCAACACACTCTGTTTTTCTGAGAGATGTTTTGTTTGTTCTTTCCCTGTATTGTTAAAAATCACTGTCCCGTGTCTCAGCCTTTCCTTTTCCTTCAGTCCATGCAGTACCTATCCCTATCAACATCCTGTGCCACATCCAGGGGCAACTTCTGTTAACTAAATGTCACTTGGGACAACTGTTAGCTTTGAGGAAAATAGTGGACACCTTTTTACAGGGAGAACTAACCATTTTTTGAGAAAGCCACTTTTGTCTATCACAAATGTTAATTGGTTTAAATATTTTAGCATATTTCCCTGAATCCCTCAGAATCTCATTCAGCTGCTGACAGAAGAAAAGCCTCCATAAAAAGGATGTGGATTATATCAATGAGAAGTAAAACTGATTTTTTCCCTCAAAAAAGGGCTATTAGACATAAGATACAAGGATCAGTCACCTTCTCATTAACCTCTTAAAATGAATCTATTTCAGACAGGCTTGAAAATGTTTTCTCTCTAAAAGCTACCATGCAGTCTTAACAGTTAATTGTTATTCTTATCAAAGAATGACCTGCATTAACATTTAGCTTGAGGTCATTAGCATATTCATATAGAAAGGGGGATGGAATGAGCATTCTTTTCTCTGTAGCTCTTTGTTTGGGGTGTTAGGGAGTTCTGAGAAAAAATAAAGTAAATATTATTAACCAGTATTTCAGACCTATCTATACTCACTTTAGTGGTGCACTGGACCACAGCTATTGAATGTTAATTACATTTTGACAGAGGATGGGGTCACTACACTTTCTTCATGTAAATGGTGTTAAGTTTGCTAACAAAGACCAGGGGCTGAAGACAGAGATCCCAACACAAATTCTTCATCTAGGTGCTTGGAGATGAAAGACTAGCAAATCACAAAAGGCATGAGATTACATTTTTTCTCCCTGACTCCATAGGAGGCATTACAAAACTTTAAAATGAACTACCTCAAAGGAGTCTGAAAGTGGGCATGCTCAACAGTTAGGTAGATATTAAAATGCTTGAGGCCTGAGTTATATAGTTTTAATATGGAAGTCATGGAAAGCTTAAAAACTTCTCTTGTAAAAGCTACTTAGTTAAAAATTTTGTATACCTTTGAGTCTCCAAGGTTGATCTCATTTTTTTAGGAAAAAATGTAAAATGAAATTAGAAAAAAGTAGACTGTTAAGATCAAAATCTGATACTTTGTATTGTCATTAACTGTTACAAGCAAATATTTCTAAAGTTAATAGATGTGTTAGATGCAGCCAAGTATTTTCATTAATTTTAAGGGATAGAGGATATTTTTCAGAGTTTAAATAGTTCATTGCAAATCATAACATGAAAATTTTTTAAGAAATTTAGAAATTAAGACACTATTATTTGGTCCAATGTCAGAGAAACAGAGAAGTCTAGTATGGTCTGTTGCTGTGAAGAATAGTAAGACTGCAACAAAAGAAATTTTCCATCTCATCTGTGAAATTATTATTTTTAAAGCAATGTTTTTTTGCAGGGCTAGGAAAAGATAAAATAAGGTTAAAACCTCCTAAAATGTAAATTATTTGAGAGTAATGCATTTAACAGCATTTGATGAGTTGTTAACACTCTAATATTTTTGTACAAAGAAGTCAATACTTGTCTACAAAATCATTATTTTTATTTTCACCATGTGTTTTCTTATGTGGAAAATTGATTTGAATAAGAGTTACTCAATTATGAAAGTATTTTTGTGTGAGAATCAAAAAGCACACTCCTGTTGTAAAGACAGACTTTTCTACTAATTTTAAGGGAAAATTAGAAAAAAAGAGAGGATCTCCACCTTGAATAAACTTAGAGCATTAGTCATTTCACCTTCATTTTCTGCTCAAGTGTTTTGCAAAGGAGATACTGGGTGAGACCATTTCTCATTTCACATGAAACCCAAAAGATGTACTGAACAATAACTGACTGAACAAGATATTTGGCACAGATTTCTTGGTAAATTAGTTATCTCAAAGCATCAGCTTTCTTCAGGCATTTGAGTACTTAACTTTCTTTTCTTTCTCCCATATCTTTATTCTATACTTTTAAAACAGGTACAAGCATTAAACTTAGGTGGTAGGAAAAAATAATTAGTATTCTCAATAACTTTTCCAGGATAAGGAGTAATAGACAGTGGCAGTAATGAAGACACTTAGAAGTCTGGAATAATCCAAGACCAGAAATAACAAATGTAGGTGAGGACATGGAGAAAAAGGCACCATCTTACAGTTTTTCTTTGACCTTTGATACACTGGTTCAGCTCTTATGGAAAGCAATATGGAGGATCTGCCATATGACCCAGCAATCCCACTATCTACCCCCCAAAATTCAAAAACACTAGCTTGAAAGGAAATCTGTACTCCCACATTTATAGCAGCACTATTAGTGACAGCCATACTGAATACTGAAGATGAGTGGATCAAGAGATGTGGTACATAAAGACAAGGGAATATGCCTCATTCATCTAAAAAGATAAACTCATACCACTTGGAGCAACATGGATGGAGCTGGGAGGGCTTATACTAAATGAAGTAAGTCAGAAGGAGAAAGATAAATACCAGATGGTATCACTAATAGGTGGGATATAGAGAAATCAAAAGGTCAAAGACAAACTGTAAAACCAACCTTTGAACACCGACCATAGATCTTTGGCTTTTGGAGGGCAGAGAGAAAGAGCGGTGAAAACAGGAGAATGGGGGAGAGCACATGATCTAAGGTGGAGGATAATGGGTGCTCTGGTTGTGACTATACTTGATGGGGGTAACCCTATACTATCAAAACATTAGCAAGGGATATGAAATAATGACATTTCAGTAACAACAAATAAATTAAAAAGAAATTGAATTTTTAAAAATATAAAAATGATGTGAACATGTTTTGGTTTTGTAAGAAGCCATAGGCATTGAGAAGAGCTGGGGTTTTGGAGAGACACACTGAGATTTGCATTTCGACTCTCTTGCTCCCATCTATGTGAATCTGGGTAAGTTGTGACTATCCTCTCTGAACCTATTTCCTTATCTGTAAACTTAAAATACCATCTCCTACACCTGTGAAGATAAACAAAGCAGTATAAGTAAAACTTTTAATATTTACCCTGACAGAAACTTGGTGTTTTATATATGCCAGTGGTTATCTTTTTTGTCAATTACTTTTGTTGGATATTGTTGCGTGTGGCTGAAATGGAAAAATGTCTTATTCAGTTGGTTGATAGAAAGAAAATAAAGATGAGGAGAGAAATTTTCTATTTGCTATTCTTTGCTGTGTCCCTCCTCCTGGACCTAAGAGCAATTAGTGGATTCCAACAGTGGACTAATCTCAGATAAATGGAATTTGTGGCTATAATCCATTCAGAATAGAAATTGAAGAAATGGAGAATAGTCTCATGGAGTGAAATACTTAGAAATACAGAATTCACAATGAAAATGTTAGTCATGTGAATAAGATAAAGTGGGTTATGCAGACATCCAGATATATTTCTTTATGTAGCAGATATCACAAATCCCTGTATTCACTCTCTATTTTTTACCTAGCCTGCTTAAATTCCAACAAAGCTGAAAAAAGAAGTAATACTTAGAGCTGACCATTCATTATCTATTTGAGGTTCTATTTTTCTTGGACTTGAAATAGTTAATTCACATGAGACATGTCTTTGCTTTTTCTGGTTCCCAAGATTACTGAGTACAGCTGGGGATAATCCTTACCTGGTAGGTTTCTAATATAATACGCAGAGCAACAGTGATGATTTGGCTGTGCCTCTTGTATTTGGCCACCACCACAAGATCCAGGTGATTTAGAAACAAATGGGATATACTTGTCTTCACAACAGTGGCATCCAGATTGGGAGTCATAGAGATCTCCATTACAACAAAGCTGAAAGTTGGAAATTGGTTTAATGAAATAGAAGTTTAATAAAGAGAATCACATCCCATCTCCCAAGAAGATATAAGAATGGTCAACAGGTACATGAAATGATGGTACTCAATGTTATTTAGGGAAATGTAAATTAAAACCACAATGAGATCATGGAATAATAACTAAAAAAAAAAAATAACAATTGCTGGAAAAGATGTGGAAAAAAGGAATGTCATATAGGTGGGACTATAAATTGTTATGACCTCTATGGAAAACAGAATGGAGGACCCTCAATATTAAAAACAGAACTTCCAGATGGTTTAGTAATTCAATCAGAGGAAATGAAAATACTAACTCAGAAGATATCTGTGCTCCCATGTTCATAGTAGCATTTTCTATAAAAGTCATGACATGGAAACGACCAACGTGTCCACTGATACATGAAATGATAAAGAAGCTGTGGTGAATGTTTGTGAAATACATCAGACACAGAGAGAAAAATACAGTGTATTCTCACTTACATGTGTAATACAAAAAAAGTAAAAGAAAAATCTAAAAATAGAAAAGAGATCAGATCTATTGTTAGGAAGAGGATAGGGGGCCTCCCCGTTGGTGCAGCGGTTGAGCGCTGGGTTGCGAAGCTGCCTGCAGCCTCTGCAGCCTCCCCAGCTGCTCCCCGCCACCGGAGGAGGGTCCCACATGGCGCGCAGACCTCTCCTGCTGCCCGCTGCTCCCCTCAGCAGTGTGCTTCGGTCCTTCTGCCTGTTCTGCTCCCCGCTCTGGCTCTGGTGAATTCTCTCACCTTCCCACGCTTCTGACTGTACCCAGTGCATGTATAAATAAATAAATAAATCTTAAAAAAAAAAAAGAAGAGGATAGGGAGAGGGAGAATGGGAGAAAGTGGTGAAAAGACACAAACTTCCAGTTACTAGATTAATAAGTACTAGGAGTGTAATTTACAAAATGATAATAGTTAACACTGCCTGCCATCTCATATGTAGGAAAACAGATGAGAGTAAATGCTAAGAATTCTCATTACAAGGCGAAAATCATTTCCTTTTTTCTTTTCTTCTATCTTTTTTTTTTTGTATCTATAATAGAGGATGGATGTTAGCTGATCTATCATGGTAACCATTTCACAATAGATGTGAATTGAACCATTATGTGTATGTATTAAACTTACAGAGACATAAGTCAATTGTTCACTGTAAAATTGGGAAAAAAGGTATATATCATCATATGCCATATGATATAATTATTTTATAATAAAGCCTTGACTTGAGGTCAAATATAGCATTCTTGATAAAAATTAAAAGCTTTAAAAAATGTTTTTCCAGTATCATTCAAATTGTATAAATGTAATTTGATATAATGTAGCTTCTTTTTAGCCTTTAACCACACTTTGTGCTCTATTATAAAACACTACAAATATGAATGTCAGTGTTTCCTATGTAATGATGATTTAGAATTGTAAATGAACAATTTCCTTCATATATATGTTTTCATTTTTATTGACTCTTCAATTTGAAAACACCATATCTGTGGAAACTTGTCTCTCCTTAATTTTAGAGGTATGAATTGCATTTTCCTTATAATTTATATGATCACTTATTTACTTATTTATGAACCTCATCATATATACATATATATATGGCTAGATATAGATATACTATATAGATAAATTAAAATCTATATATTATTACAAATTTATATGGAAATGAAGTTTGAAAATCCCTTTGAACAGTGTGCTTTCTACAGGAGCTCTAGAAGAAATTATGTGCTTGAACAATCAAATAATTACTTGCATGCTTACTTGAGGTCTGAGAGACTAGCACTTTGTATATATAACAAACCAAGCAGGGACTAATGGCTGAAATGAAGCCTCAGAACCTAGACTTGGTTTAAGTTGGAAAACTGCTTTCTGTGGCAGGTAAAATCAACCATTATCTAAAGGTGTTTCTCTTTTTCCTTTTTGCTAATAGTTATTTCCAGTCTACATGAACATAACAATCAAGCTCAAGTATAATGTGGTGCTCCAAAGTCTTCAAAAAATTCACTCAGTATCTCATTCATGTATCAAATGTTATCGAAGACCCAAGAAACTGGACTCAATATCAAAGCTGATCTCTGTGATTCTTCATGTAGTCTCACTAAACCAATTGCAATGGATTTTTTCTGTTGTGTTTAGTTAAGCATCGAAGATTCAAAGGGATTCTAATTGCAAGGATATGGGTTGACACCTCTCCTCTTGATGTCTTGTTCTGTGTGAAAAGCAAACTTTGAAATTATGACCTATTTTTAAGAGTTAAGTAGAACATATTTTTATATATGTGTCTGGGATTTAGGAATGCTGGTCATTTTTTGCTTTCAGGCTGAAAAAACACATACCTCCCTTTTGATTTATAACCTCAACTCTTGCCTTGGTGGCATGATCTTAAAGCATTTATTAAAGTCCATTCATATACAGTATGTTTCTAGAAAGCACACTGGGCTTTGCCCTTCAGGAAGCATCTCTAGTACTTTTCATTCTCTCTTGAAATGATGATTGAATATTTCATGATGGGACCTGTTCACTTCCATCCTCTCATTGATAATGCCATTTTTGGGACCTCTCAGCCTTTCTTCTAATCCACTCTGGTTCAATTCATTGTTGGGTCCCCAGGGGGACATTGTCAAGCAATTGTTTTTCTTGGGAGGTGTCCCTCTAAATAGTATATCTTTATTTTCTGATTCAGTCTTCCAGTTGTCTCAGGAAAAATAAATAGAAGTTTCAATATCTTGAACTCAAAAGTTTATGCATCTGATTTTCACATTTTCAAGATTTCACCTTACTTTATGGTTTCCAAAAGCAATTTTTCAAATGATGATTCTTAAAGTGTGGTCCCTGGACCAGAATCAGAGGCTTCTAAGGTGGTCACACCTTAAAAATGCAAATTCTCATGCCCCACCGCAGACTTACGAGTCCCTGGAGGTGGGACTTGTGTTAACTGCAGGTTTGCTTCTAGCTGTTTGCAAATCACTCGGTAAAGATTGTATGAGTATTTTGGGTCCTTTTGATGTTTATAGTGATTCAGTCAAGAGAATCTTAGACTTTTCTACATCTTTCCAAGCTGTTGCTCTAGGAAATATATTCATTTAACCCCAAACAGAAATTTACAAATAACTTTTATTCTTGAGATTTTAGTTAATTTGTGTATTCTTTTTCACTGACAATACTAGAGTATGTCTTTAATCCTCAAAATGAAACCAAGACTTAGTTTAAGGTATCAATGCTTACTTCCTTCTCCTGGAGAACATTTTTAATGGGCAAATTTATTCCAGCATTTTTCTTTGCAGAAATCCTAAATTTAATTTCATTTAGTGAAAATATGTTCTTAGGACAGTGCACATTTTATGGCCTAAAATGATGTAAAACATAGCCATAATGACAATTATGCACCCTAAGTGTCAAAAAAATATATGGTTAGTAACTGCTAGTTTTATGACATTTCTTACATGATAACTATGCTAAGTCAGTGTCAGCCATAATAATTTGTATTTGATCCATACCTCTTCAACAACTCACTTTCTTAATTACTGTGTCCTTTTGCAGTGAATCTTTTGAATTTAGTAGTAGCGTTAGTCATTAAATGTGTGATGCTGTTGACAAATAGGCACATTATTTCATTATATGAAATCCTACTTTCAAACTAAGGATTTTCTGCATCATTTGTCAATAAAAGCCATTTACAAACTCCCCCATCTAGCTGTATTATTGATCTGATTCCTAAACTGCAACTAATATGAACATTAATCTGCAAATAGCCATAATTTAAAAATATTTCTGACAAACCATGAAAAGCACCGTTCACAGTTTCTCTTCAGTGTCATGTAAACAAACACCCACTTGTGGCTGAATGGATTTGTTATAAAGAAAATTCAGGTCACTTGATCAAATACAAATTTGGGAGGTTCCTTATCAATCCAGTAAATTAATATTTTCTAGGAAGATAATGAAAAATGAGGAGGCCAAAATGCTCATGTGGATGATAAAATTTTGATAAGCATCCTTTTTCCCCATGGGGTCTTCTTGATAGACTAGTGGAAATATTGATTATGATAAACTGTGGTTTAAGCAGCAAGCAATTCCACATGGAGTGTGTAGTGAGAAAAACGTATTTCATTGACTAGTTTGAAAAGCTTTACCTTAGTTTCAGAATAGCACCTGTGTCCACAGACAGTCTCAGGCTTTTGACATGTGACTACTTGGCAGAGCTCACCACCACAGTCCCTCATTAACTTCTGGGTTTTGGGGCATGAACACCATGTTTTCCAAAAGAGATCATATCCCAGAATGATGCCATTTGACTTCCCTGGAGACAGCCAATCAATGAGAAGGGGCCTGCAAAGGAGAGAATAATCAATACTCCTGAAAAGATGGCAGTTAACACTGCTGCTATCAGCCTCGCCTACTTTTCAATTAATCCAGATTTGTCAAAAGGAAGGTTTACTTCATCAGTGTTCTAATTAAAAAGCTGCAGCAAAAGCATGTATATAGAGAAATATATATAAATGCACATGCACATATATGTATATCCACACACATATACACACATATATGGCATATATACCACATATACATACACATAAACATATAAATGGGGAATATCCATGCTAAATTATACTACTATATAGTATTTTTGAGAGCCAATCAATACTATTTAATCTTTTGGGAGAATAACATGTGACGAGAGTCCAATGGTCTCCCTCTTCACATTTCAGAGCTAAGAACCCAGTATCACAGTGGTTAATTTGGAAAAATCAACAGAAACTGTTAGCTTGACATATAAAAATAAGACACAAGTAATATGATTTGGTAAATAGGATGAAATTTAGGGTATGTGGCTAACCATATAATATCAATATGCATTGATATTATAATGAGCTTGTAAGAGCAAGATGTTATATGTAATGATAAAATTGATAAACCTCCAATTATACTTTACTTTGATACAGCTTCATTTTTGACTTATAAATTTAATTCATTCTCTAAAACTTATTTAAATACCATGGTCAGATTTAGTGGTCAGAAATGTAGGAAATGGAGATTTCCATACCCAATACCTTTACATCGCCACATTCTTTTTTTTTTAAGATTTTTATTTATTTATACAAGCACTGGGGTACAGGCCAGTGGCACGGGAGGAAGAGAGGATTCACCAGAGACAGAGTGGGGAGCAGAACAGGCAGAAGGACTGAAATACACTGCTGGGGGAAGCAGCAGGTGAGACAGGAGAGGTCTGCCGCAGAATGTGGGAATCTTCTTGGCTGACTGGGAGTCAAACCCACGATGCAGAGGCTGTGGACAGCTTCACAGTGCTGTGCCCAACCCGCTGTACCACCAGGGAGGCCCCTACATCACCATATTCTTAAAAATGTTTGATTTTTAGAAATTGAACAATTTCATTCTAAACATAACTATACTTTGGTGGGATAGACAAGGAGGGCATAACATCTGACAAAAACTTTACTGCACCTCAATCTATTAATACTGAGTCTGCTGTAATGAAGATCATAACTTAAACCTGTTCACAGGGATTCAACCTTGAATAAAGTGAGTTAACTCTGAGGTCAATGTTACAGATTCTAATTCTGCACGTAGATCTCTATGCCAAAATGATGCAGCTGGGGTGACACACCCATCCAACCCTTTGTAATTTTTTAATGAACCCTATATGCAGTGAGTAATTAAAGCATCAGAGATTTGGACATCACATGTTCCTGCAATTCAGCTTGTCAAAGAAAGCCTACTACTTGCAAAGCATTAGAAAATACAAAACGATTATTTTTGTTCTTATTTTCTAAAAAAGAGGGTTAATCTCTGCCGTTCATGAATAAATGTATTTTTATAATTCTAGAATACCAACCATGACAACTAACCAATCACAAATAGTTACAGGGTATTTTTACATATTAAACATTCCAATAAGTATTTGGAGGGAAGCAAACACAGGAGAACTTACTTCCAATACTTTGGTAAAGATCCTACAATAAAAATCCCTTAATAATTTATATTGACCACTTTTCTGCTATTATGTATAATAATATTTTTGTTATGACTTTCATTTTAAGGAGAATTATATCTTAACAGGCCAAATTACTGGACCCTATCAGAATTCCAAGTGACACTGCATATTAGGAATTCAATTAAGTCCAAACATTTACATTAAAAAGCAGCAGTCAAGATAAACCTTGACATTTTAATAGACTGCTAAAAAAAAAAGGAGAAAATGATTATTTCATTTTCTTGGGAGGTACAAACATAACACATTCACTAATCAGACTCTGTAGATAGGAAATTAATGTCACCTATAAGCGAACAGTTTCATAGGTGACTTGTATGGTCACCATTATTATTCTAAGGTCTTTATCCAATTCTCAAAATTAATCCCACATTTTGCAGCTACCTCTTTTGTATTCATTGCATAATCAACTACAGACAAGACTACATTTAAGTGACACTCAAGGGTCTGTCTCATCCACAAAAGATGGTGAACCAATATGGTGTAGAAATAATCATGTAGCACACCATGACTCTGTAACGTCTCTTTCCTGCATAGTGTAACTGTGAAGTGAGGCCATCTATGTTTTTAGTTTTGCTTTTGAGGCTGAGTCAGACACATAAGAGATGATCAAGGAATATAGATGGATGTTTAATAACTATCCACTTCTGATTACAAAGAGGGATACTGCAAAATCTATTGGATGCTGATTTAAATTATAAGATATTTGTGAAAAATTGATGCCACTACATCATTTTGACGTTTAAGAATAAAACAGAAGGAATAGCTTGAACCACAGATGAATGTTAAATATTGGGGAGACTAGCTGAAGCTTTCTTAGTACACGTCAGGTCATTAAATGTTGCAGGTCATGCAGAAGCATCAACAGGTCATAAGACCTTGAATGGACCTTTTTGGGTAGATTTGTTCATAAATGAATTATTAGAGTTATTCAGCTCTAGGAGATAGTTATTTTACTAGGGGATAAAATTTAAGCTACCTTCTTGAAGTTTCTGATAAAAGCCACCTTGTCTACAGACATTTTGACACTGAATCATTGACTTTTGGGATATTTTAATTGCAGCTATTTCAATTTGTCGTATTATCTGTAGATTTATGAGGGTGCCTTCTGTTACTACTGTGGATGTTACCTCTCTTCCACTTGTAACTTCAGGAAGTGCAAAACAACATTGAAGATGGAAAGGAATGTGGGAAAAATAATTTTTTATCGCCTACTTTATGCAGGTGACTATTAAAATGATACCGGTGATGCGGCATTTTTATGAAGAGCTAGAGTTCCCACTGGTATTCTTTAATATTTAATTCTAATATTTTATCACCATTTTGTTACAATGTTCATGTTTGAGCCAAAGGAAAAAAAAGACTCTTCAGCTACCTTAAGACACTATCAAAATTGTTATAGATTGAATAGCTCAGATTCAATGATTATCTTTACACAAGCTTTTCACTCCCAACTTACTCCATTTATTCATTTTTGTCATATAACACTCAAATTCTTCAATATTATTACAGATTATGGTTATCAAAAAGGATCAGGATTCTTTTAACATAAGACTAAATATGTATAATGTGATAAAATACTAATTTTCTGCTCTCCAATCAAGTCATTGAATGTTTCATCATCTACTAGAATGTTTAGATAACATTTAGAAAAAATTCCAAAAGATAAAGCCCATATCTTTGAGTTTACAGCATACACACATAAAGCCTGTTGACTATTACATAGCAGTATGAAATAAAGTGTTTAAATGGGAAGTTCAGGCCACAAATATCATGAAAACACAAGATCACTGTCTTCTAGACTAAACAATGTGGGTTTCATAGGAGAAGCGGTTGTGAACTTGAATAGATAACAAGAAGATGGGCAGAATTCTGAGAGGAAGATGAACGTCAATAAACGTAAGACATGGAAATCAACTTAGAGAATCCAATGGTCAGATACTAGCCAAAACAGCTGCAATGACAGGACAAGAGATGAGTGCCACACCAGTGATCAGCAGCCCGCTGTTCTCAGGAGCCAGTAGATGCCTCCTAAGATGACTAGGCTTGAGCGACCTTGAAGGTACAGGGACCATGATGTCAGCCTTCTGAGATGAAGGGACTCCAGCCAGAAGATCCACTTTCTAGCCAGAACTTATTGCATTTATTCATTTTTGTCAGTCTTATATGTAACACTCAAGTTCTTCAATATTTGCTCTGTTGGCACCATAACAGACCAGTCACAGAAGACAACTCACATGAGAGGGAACTAGGCTATAGGGAGACCCTACAGAAAACTCTCAAGGGAAACAAACTATTGTCTAAGAAAGTGTCACCTGCCACACAGAGGCTCTGATGGCCACCAGTGATGACAGTGAAATAACAACATTGAGAAGAGACATTTGAATGGAAGGGAACAGGAAAAGAAGAGCAAGGGGGAGAGAAAGGGTGACTGGATGTTAGATCTGAGCCCATCAAACTGTAGAATCACTGTACTAGGTGTGAGTTTAATATTCAGCTGGAGAGGGAATGAACTTTTAATACGTGATCATGAATCTTAATTATCAAAGTAAGACTAGTACCAGAAAAACAACTTAAAGCCACAAGATATTCCTGAAAGGTTTTCAAGTGCGGAGGAGAGAACAGTCAAAGGCTTCTGATTAATAGGCAAAAAATAAAGCATTTTCCTCTTTGTAGCTCTTTGAATTAAGATAGCTACAGAAACTGATTATATAAACTCAAATGCTGAAAGCATGACCGAAGTGGGGTGTTGGTGGTACAAATGGAGATGAGCACATGAGAAGATTCTGGGAAAGAAAACATATTATATAACTGATGTTTAGTGAACATATGGGGTTACCAAAGTTCCAAAATAACAGGTCTGATAACAGGTAGAATGGTGGCACACTTGCAGAAACAGATGCTAAGAAAAATGAGATGAGAATTAACTTCTGAGGTTTGAGGTTATGGAAGTGATGAGTAGATATCAGTACAGGAAATCAATAGGCAGCTGAATATATGGTACTAGAGTTTAGGGAGAAAATAAGGCCAGGATCTAGTATGCATCAGTATGACTACAACTGTGAAAATATTTGCACTATCTGAGTAGCAGAGAATCTTTCTGTTGAGGACACCCACATTTAATGAATGGATTTGGCATGAAACAAAATATGGAACCAATGGGTGTTCTGAGGACTAGGAACA
>NW_023604877.1:0-31256 GCF_014898055.3 Talpa occidentalis
TTTTTTGTTTTATTGTTTAATGCTAATTTATTTCATTTTCCTTTGTTTCACATTAACTCTATCGTGTTAATTTTATTAATGTAAACATTTTTCTATTCTTTCAATTTCTTATCTCATGACAATTTTTAATTTGAATCTTAACTTTTTTTTTTTTTATCTTACGCTGTTAAAAGAGATTGTATTTTATAGAAAAAATATTGTACAGATTCGTCTAAGGAAGAAACTGATAATTTTATAGGCAGAGATACAAGATTAGAGGTGGTGACTGGGTTTTACTTGAAAATGGAAAAGAACTATAGAAAAGAGTAGCGAGAAAAGACATAGAAAAGAGAGATTTCATGGGGATTTGATAGGAGGAAATTGTAAGATGCTGCAACATTAGTTTCTTCTCAAACGCCTCCACAGAGCCCTTAATCAAATTTCTATAATTCACTGTGCCAGTAATTAGCTCTCGGATTCAAATACACACTTCCAGACACACCACTTCTGGATAGCTGGACTTGTCTCCTGGACAGTTAGGCCCGCGTCTCTTTTAGGCTCTGCCCATAGGGGGTGCTCATGGGCACGGGAGAAGGAGAGCACCTTATTTCTTTCCTCAGGTACCTCTGTCACCTCAGTTTGGCTGCTTCCACCTTCCAGGGGTATTTCATTTCAGTAGCAACAGCAGATGAATCCAGTTTGCTTTTTTCCTAACTGGAAGAAGCAGTCTCTGAAAACCTCAGAGACAACTGTACAGGGTCCCCAGGAACCCTTCCTCCCAGGAGACTGACTTGGCACCATAGTAGCCCCTGTCAGAGATCTGAGCGACAGCTCTGCTGAGCTCTTACTCCAAGTGTCACATGACCCCACTGCCCTCCTAGGTGCCCCAGCCCCACAAGTAATAACTGCTTCCTGCAGTGGCTGCCTTTTAGACCTCTGCTTTCCCCCCAGTTAACAATTTTTATATCAAATTCTTCCTGTTAAAATAACTGGTGAGGGTTCCTATCTTTTAACTGGACCCTAACAAAACCACTAACGCCTGCAAAGTATATTTTCTTCTGGAAGATACAAAGAACTTCTGAGTACTGCTTGAGAGTTAGTTTGGGAAAAAGATACTACAGGGGTCTCATAAGATGACAGGCCCCCACCTTCAATTCCCTTACTCTATATAATTTTTTCAAAGTGACCAGCAGTGTGTGGTCTGATAGGAGAGAAGCTCCTCCCCAAACCCAGGAAGCTTTGCTCATTCCTTCAACTGTCCTCAAAGCCATGTGAAACTCCCCATGCTGAAAAACGGGGAGACCTCTGGTCAATGCTTCCCCAGAGGTGCTGCTTCCCACACAGGTGGTACATGGCTTTAATACAATAGGGTTGCTTGCCAGCACCTCACATTAACCATTCCATATAAAAGGACCCCATGATTTTGAAATTCAAAGCGAGCCATTGAATTACAGAAATCAAGTCCATAGGTTACAAGTGGTGGAGACGGGGTGTGACCAGGGAAAATCCTTCCTATCTCTGGTCTAGAATGAGGAGGTGGTGATGCCCCTCAGACAGGGGAGCCACAGGAAAGGGGCTCTGCAGTGTCTTTATGGAAAACCCTGCCACATCCCAAGCACCCAGTTCATTTTGCCTGGGTGCCATGCATGTCCTGACTGGTTGTCTCTAACTTTGCAGTGGCTGCTGGGTAATTTGGAATAAAATCTGTGCCTGACACTTACATGGATGAAGAACACTCGTGGGATAATAAACATGTGCTGGCTGCCTCCTTGTTGGTTTTTTTTTTTTCCCTCAATATCGTTGCTTTTTGTTTTTAATTTAAAATTTTATTACAGCATATTTACATTTAAGAAACAACCAGTTATATGAATATTTGACATCATGTAGAAGAAATTGGCAGCTGGTACCATAATTTTCCACCTTAAAATTGATGGAGTGGACTCTCCTCAAGTGAGTCTAACAGTTACACAGGTCATCTTCCTGTGGTTACTGCCGAATGTTTCTGCAATATCAAATGCACCTTAGTGACTGGCAACTAACAAACATGTGAGTTAAGACAATCCTAGATTCTAGAAAGTATGTAAATCCTAAGAAGTGATCAGTGATGATGTTAGTTAATTAACAATAACAATACCAAGTGTTTTTATCCCTCTTAATAACCATAAAAATGATATTCTACATCTATGAATAATAATATTCATAAACTTTATTTTCCTAAAGTCCTGATCATTTGATTTTTGGTTTTTTAAAAATATTTATTTATTTATGCGTACAAGAGCTGGTGTGTATGCCAGAGGTGAAGGGGTGAGAGGATTCACCAGAGACAGAGTGGGGAGCAGAACAGGTAGATTTACTGAAATGCACTGCTTAGGGGAGTAGCAGGCTACAGGAGCGTCTGCTGCGCCATGTGGGTCAGCTCCCTGGGGGGAGATCAAACGCAGGCTGCAGTGGCTGCCAATAGCTTCATAATGTGAGACTTAACTCCTTGTACCACGGGGGAGGCCCCTCATTTGGTTTTTGAATCAGTTAAATGCTTCTCACACAGATCACCTACCTTGTCATCTTATTTGTTCTGTTTCATCATCAATAGAAATCTTTGTAATTTCCCCCTTCTTCTGTTTTTACATTTACTGGGAACACAAGTCATTTGGAGAGCTTTTTTTAGTGTTTACTTCGGCTAGTCATCGTTCTTACTTAACTTACTTACTTACCTGGTTAAGTAAGAAAAATTAAAATTAAGTAAATTAAAATTAACTAAAATTTCACTCTGAGAAATTTTCAAGAAGAAAGGATGACTCATTTAAATACATCACTATATCCATCCACAAATAATTATTAATTAGGCTAATGAGGCTTTACATAAGATTGGAAAAGTCACAACCAATGAACTCATTTTATGTAGGAGGGATTAGTTCTTTTTCTCACAACTGAAATGAGCAGACCAGGCCCCACTTCACCAAGGGTAAGAAAGAGAACCGGCACTTGGAGTCATTAGACAACTTCTGCAGGGCACCTCTTTTTTTCTTCATAAAGTTGCATTTTGTTTATTTTTCAATGTGGGCACGTCGTAGAAACTGTCATACTTGATCAGTGCCTAGAGAGAAAGATGAAAGCGTCACGCTCACATCCGTGCAGCTGGAACATGCGGGCAGAAATGGAGATTAAGCAGCGCGCTTTCATGCCCGAGATAACCCAGCAGTGTGAAAAATCAAGCCTATTGAACACGAAAGCAGCGAACCACCAAAATATAATGGCTTGAACCAGGAAGGAAAGGAATGCAGGCCCCAACCAACTATGGAGCCAGGAACTCGGGTGCCTTTCAAACAAGTTCGTTACTGCCTTCTCCACCCATCTGTCTCTGTATTAGTGGTTCCTTACCAAAGTTCTGCTCACTCATTCTTGCTTTTGAATAAGGAGAGACACAATATACTTCTTTGCGACTGTGTAAGTCAAAAGTTTCATTTCTCTGAAATAGGATTTGGGCTTTCAACATTATTAACCGTAAAACTAAAAAACTTTTTTAGGTGTTCATAAACTCTATTCTATCCAGTGTAGCAGTCAACAGTTGCCAGTGAACATTTAAATTCAAATTATTTATAATAAAAATAAATTAAAAATTCGATCACTCAATTGCACCAGTTAACTATCAAATCCTTGAGAGCCACACATGGCCACCAGCAGCTGTATGACCAGAGAAGACAACATTGTCATCACTGCAGAAAGTTCTCTAGGCAATGAAGGGATATGGAATACAGTTTCTAGCATGCAATTTATTTATAATCCTATTAAGCTTATGACACTAAGAATCTCCCATACCTGCTTCCTGCTTGAGCTCCTGATATTCCTACAGATGCTAGCATCTTCCTGGGGTCTAGGTGACTCGGGTTATTTAGAAAGTATATTCAGTCTTGTAAACCACAAAGACTTTGCTTCCTTTGGGATGTGAAAGGAGACTTTTCTTCCTAACCTTTAAAACAGTCTCCTACAATCATAGTTACTTCTGGGTGTCTCCTTGACAGGCCACCAGTGCTAAGAGTAAACATTATTCTGGGATGTGTCTGTGAAACATTATTCTGGGGTGTGTCTCCAGCGAGTGGTAGCATATGGGTCAGTGAACCTACTAGACTGCCTTCCCCATGCAGGGGGCAACATCTAGTAGCAGAGGACCAGAAAAAAGCAAAAGGAGGAACTGACCCCTTTATCCTGCCTCACATCCCGAGCTGGGACACCTCATCTCACCATGTCCTGTCCTTGGTCTGGGATTTACACCTTTTGTGCCATGGTTCTCAGGACTCTGGGCTTAGACTGAATTATACCAGTTTCCTGGTGCATATTGTGGGATTTGCAGCGTGAGCCAGTTTTAGTCACCCTTCTAATCACGGTAAGTGTGATTGAGCAGACGCTTCCCTAAAATTGTGGAAAGGCTAATCCTTATGCTTCCTGGGCTCTGGCTGTGCTTCTGGGACATGACACATATGCAGGCAGGTCCCTCCCCCTGGAAAGAAGCTCCCAGCACAAGCACCAGTGAATGTCTAGTATCCAGAACATTGACTCTTCCCATCTTTAAAATGCAATAGAGGTGATGCCCATCACAAAGAGCTTGAGGATAAATAGAAAGTATTTGGGGCGGCCAAGTCTCCAGCTTGGTTCCCTCAGCGACGGGAGGGTGTCACATCTGGTCTGGGCTGGACTGGGCTGTTTGGATCTGATGAGTGCTTATGAAACAAGAACAATGCCCAGCCCCAGAACTTGTCACTTCTTGAGGCTCTTATTTCTTTGCTCTATTTGCAGTCTATTCTGGATGGAGTGGGTTCAGATGGATAGAAGCTGGCTCCATTCGTTTTCCCAGGGGTCAGCCTTGTGTCATAGATCCAAATGCCTCAGTTTGATCTATAGCATGTCCAGCTATTGCTAACAGAAGCCCAGCAATTGACTGGTTGCTTGGTTATTTTCAAAGTTAAGTCCTCAGAATAATCTAAGAGACCCCCACATAACCACAAGGGCACACAAGTTTCTCACAACCTTCTCAACATGAAAGTTCACATTTCTTTTTCCCATCCTGGCAACAAACTGACAACCATCCAGCAGTCAAATTGGAACAACAACAAAAAATTAAAGGGAGAATCCACCACCTATAGGTTTGTGTTTTTTTTTAAAAAAAAAACAAAAACTACTGTAGCTCTCAGCTCCCCACTAGAGACCTATGTTATGAATTTTAATATCTATTCATATACTTTATGCTCTGATGCCCCCTTTAATCCTCATTTCTTTTCACTGTCCTTTATGTGTAAATGCAAATGTTCCAGATTAAAAACTACTTCAAAGCCTAGTCTTTCAAAGAAAGAAAATATATTTTTTTAAAGTTGTATGAAACACTGGAGGTGAGATCAGCAGGCTTGTCTCCCACTAACAGGAATGCAGAAGGGTCCAATATTTCTAGGAAGCAATTTCATCCAGACTAATCAATGACTTTAAAGTCATTCATGACCTCTGACCTAATATTCTATTTCTGGGGAACTAGTCTAAATAAACAATCAGATTGTCCCGCAAAGATTTAGGTACAGGGATATTCATCACAGTATTATTTATACTGCTGAAAAGCTGGGGAGGGGGCCTGAGTGCTCAAGAGAGACATGACTAGATGAACGATCTGTTTCTATTCTGAAATGTAACATAACCATAAAAGGGCGTGCTTTTAAAGAATATTTAATTCCATGAGCAAAGCTATGCTATGATGCTAAATATCAATAGTATAATATAAACATATATACTGTGTGAATTCAACAAAGACCTCAGTCTCCTTACCTGTAAAATGCTATTAATTGGGGGTACCTTTTGCCTTACGTCTTCTGTAAGTATTCAGTGAAATAAGCCTTGTAAATTCTAGCCACTGTGCTTAACACTCTAGGAGGGTCATGTACGTTAGCTATTGTCATTACATGTGACAGAACTCACACATGCACAGATATGGTGGGTCGGAGATGCAATGACAAATGTCAGTGACAAAGACACATCAGGGAGAAGACTTGCACCAGCTACATCTGAGAGGCAGATCTGGGATTTAATCTCACAGGGTCTGGTCAGGGGACTTTTGATCTTAAATAGTGTGTTCTTAATTACCGTGTTAGTTACAATGGGTCCTTAAGTCACTGATCTCCATTTCACAGACAAAGAAATTGAGGTTCATAGATATTTCTATAGCGCTTTATGGAAATCAGACCAAATTATGTATGTTGTTTGTAAAGGGCCATTTTCTATTTCTCTAAAACTGCCTTCCTTTCCCCTTTGCCTCTTTAGGAGGCTTGATTTATCTTGGGGTTCCTGTAGCTTGACCCACTGTCCTGAGAGCAAATGACATTGAGTGTCTGCTGTAGGCCAGGCTGGATCATGACGAATTTCCATGTTCCCACACCACAAAGTGTTTGGAGCTGGGATCTTACATTTAAGGAAGAATCGCAAGTATAAGTCAAATTAAGTGACTTGAAAGACTGTCACACATTACAACACATTATAATCCAATTTCCTAATGGAAATTGTAGACGGGCTGCCATGAGAGATACTTAAATTTGAAGTGCTTAAAAGCCTAACTATATCTCAAATGCTGCCATAGCACATGGAAATGGGCTGCTGGGTTTTTCTCATCTCTCTGTAGTGGCAACCTGTGTGGTTTAATGAAACAGAATCAAGCTCCAAAGTCATGCTTAGGGTATGAGTAGATATGCCCTTCAATGCTCCCAGACAATACGTCTTTGTTTGGGCTAAAGAAGTGCCCCAGGATGACTCTAAATTGGCCCTCCTCTCCCAGGAAGAAAAAGAGGGTGGAGCCCTTTGCCTTCCCTATGGGAACCCCACTAAAATGGGTCTGCACAGCAGCATACACACAATAGTAATCTAGAGGCACTGAGGGCTTTGTATTAGCAGCCCTGGGAAGAAAGTCTTTGGGAGAATGCTAATTACACAAGACAGCAAGTCATGACCCCTTCACCTCCTTAGACCCCCTGGTGCTCGTGAGCAGTGGAACTGCTCTAGCTATCCCTCCAGCTTCACCCAAGTGACCACAAGCCCACCCTGCCACCTTATCAGAGAAGGGAGCTGTATTACATGCCTGCTCTGAGCTCCTCTCATCCAGTGATCTTATTTCCCTCTTTATGGCAAAACAGATCTGCACTCCTGATAGAGAAAAATCATTTAGTCCCTGCAATCTAGTTGCAAGCTCAGCCAGCACTCCTACCCTGGAAACTGGACACCAGGAAAAGGAATTTTATATCAACTTAGAGCACATGAAGATGTCTTGAAACCAGAATAAGAGAGCAGGAGAGAGGATCTTAATAATTTTGTGATGGATGCTTGTCATGAGCAACATGGTAAGTTGTTGTTAAAGAAGATATTTTAAGATTTGAAAACTCTAACTGTCTTAATGCAACTGAAGGTCATGTACTTTATTGTTATTGCGGGAGACATGCCAGAGGGCTCTGCTCACGAATGCATTTTCCACTATGGTCCAGGTACATGTTTACTGTTTCTTTCTCTGCCTTTAACTTTACTTCCATGAAGAAGAAAGTACAGTAGATTTCCCTCATGGCCTCAGAATCTTCAGAGGGATTGCTCAGGCGAACCAAGGACTAGATTCAGAATTTGGAGGTGGGTCAAAATCTTAACTATTAAATAGTGGATAGTTATTTCACACTCACTGTTACAGATAAGATGTTTGTCCCCTGCCACCCCCTCCACCCCAAATACATATATTGAATCCTAATTGCCAGTACAATGGTATTTCAAGGTGGGGCCTTTGGGATGGTCATAAGTAGTGGAACCCTCATGAACAGAACCAGTGTGCTTACAAAAGAGACCCCATAGAGCTCCCTCCTCACTTCAGTCATGTCCTGTAATGTCACGTAAGGGGTAAGAGTACTCTATCAATCAGACAACTGGTGACTTGGTCTTGAAATTCCAGCCTCCAGAATTATGGCAAATAAATATTTGTCATTTAAGCCACCCAATCTATGGTATTTTTGTTACAGCAGCCTGAATGGCCCAAGTCACTATAGACCAGGTGTCAACTGCCTTACCCTATTTAATATTTACAACTATCCTTTTATTTGAGTTCAGAGAGACAAAGTAGCTTGCCCAAGGTCACAGAGACAGTAAGCAATGAATCAGTTTTCTAGCCCTAGTCAAGTTTTAGGAAAGGCAAATGTTCTTGAAGTGACCAATCATTGACAAATGAGTTGACAAATGATTCCTCAGGGGTTACCCTAGGTTAAGGTGGTCCACTCAAACAAAACCATCTCCTGTGAACAGTAGGGCCAGAGGGAGTTTAATCACCTCAACACTCCAACATTCCATCTTATCTGCCTGAATAAACCCTCCCCCCCACCCCTTGTTGGAATGTCTCCCCCTCTGGGATGCAGAGTGCCTACCTATGCAGCTCTACCTGGACAGTGTGGGAAGCCTGCTCACATCCCTGTCAGCTATGCAGCCTGCCCTGACTATCCTGGAGATAAGGGGCTGAAGTACTGGGCTGGAAGTTAGTTATGATTCTGCTTCTTACAATTTCAATGACCCTAGACAGTCATTTGCCCTCTCTGGATCTCAGAATTTTCTCCGGAAAATAAGGAAGTGGGACTTGTTAAGCCTAACTTCCCATGAGTTCTAAATAATTCTGTAATTTTATTGCTTTTGAACTCAAAATATTTGTAACATAGACTTCAATATACATTAGCTACTCCAACATCATTATTTCCAAATGTCTCAATTTTCCTCTATCTTATTTCTCTAAAATCACAAGGTACTTGTAGGCAGGATCTCTCTGAGATTCTCAATCTATACTTTTTGCTGTTCAGAGACTCACTGCCCACTGATAAGATTGTACATGACATAATTCCCTGCCTAGAAGCCCACCATCATTGTGCCACATAGCAGAACCAAAATCCTAGCATTCTAAAAAAAAAAAAGGGAGGAAACCAACTGTGATTTTAAAAACTCTTTACATTGTGCCTAGTGGAAGCAAAGCATTATCTAAGTAATACCCTTCACTTATTTACACTTTTTTTTTTATATTTATTTTTATTTTTATAGAAGAACTGGGGTATAGGCCAGAGGCATGGGAGGATGAGAGGATTCACCAGAGACAGAGCGGGGAGAACAGGCAGATGGACGGAAATACACTGCTGAGGGAAGCAGCTGGCAAGAGAGGACAGGTCTGTTGCACCATGAGGGTATCTCCCCGGCCTGCCAGGAATTGAACCTGTGCTGCAGAGGCTGCAGACATCTCTATTACGCTGCACTCAACCCGCTGCCCCACCAGGGAGGCCCTTATTTACACTTTAATATCATAATCTGTAAGACTGAATCACAACAATAAAGCTAACAGGCATGTAATAAAAAACACATTATCCCAATTTTTGGCAGTTTATTATTGTGGCTGAATTAGCACAAACATAATGAACTGGGTCATTTAATCAGATTAGACTTAAAATAAAATAATGTAAAATTTTAAAATGCCAATAGTTGGATTGTTGAAATGACCTGATAGCAGTCAATTATGTAGGAAAAAGGTAGATGCCATCAACTCTAGAAGCCATTGTCTGAACGTTAATGGGAAAGCCATGGAAAATAAACACATTACAGGACCTCTAAAGTCATTTTAAATTCTATGTGTACATTTAAGTGAAAAACAACCCAGGCCCTAAAATAATTAAACCCATCAATATGAACTACTTGGGTTTGAAAGGGACCAATATTTCTTACTCATAACAAATGAAATAACATGTGCTAGTTGGTTTATTGGCCGTCTGCTACTTGAATTCCAGGGTATTGTTAAAATGTTAATTTAACACCGAATATAATTATCGAGACTATAGAATGCCTAATCTAAGTCAAGGCATTCAACAATGGCTTTCTTTCTTACTCTAATTTTTTTCACTTTATAAACCAAAAATAACAAAAGTGATTTTAGACTTCTCTTTGACTTCCCCTCTTTTAGAGAAAAAGAGCATTAAATAGATGAAACATAAATTTAATAAAATGGAGCATAATGACATAATTCCCCACAGAATACCATGCTTCTCCCACTCGTGTGAAAGCTTTTCCTAGAGGTTCTATTTGAAGACTCTGATGGAAAGCTTGAAAGAACAGTGCAAACATATGAGAGTCAACATTAACCAGTCAGCCAGTAAATTCACCACATTTTCCCCCAAAACAAAGTCTACTGTGAAGTTACCCATTTCACACTTTTTAAGAGTGCAGTCTTATTAATTATAATAAAGTAAAAATCAAAATCAACAAGCAACTATAAACCAGAGACACACTACGGGGGTGGGGGGGAGAAAGGGAGGGATTAGGGTCAAAATAAGGGGTGTGGGAATTGTATGGGAACTATAACCAAGATGAAAATGCATGCATTGTGCAAAAATGAAAAATGATGTAAAAAATATATATAATTAAATTAAATTAAAAATAAAATATAGGGCCTCCCCTGGTGGCGCAGCGGTTGAGCGCTGGGCTGCGAAGCTGCCTGCAGCATCTGCAGCACCGGTTCGATCCCCGGCCACGGTGAGGGTCCCTCCTGCCGAGCCCGCTGCTCCCCTCAGCAGTGTACTTCGGTCCTTCTGCCTGCTCTGTTCCCGCTCTGGCTCTGGTGAATCCTCTCACCCTCCCGCGCTTCTGACTGAACCCAGTGCTTGCATAAATAAATAAATCTTTAACAAATAAAAAATAAATAAATAAATAAATAAATAAAATAAAATTTGAAAAAAGAAAAGCATGTGGACTTTTGATAGTCCACAAAATAGGATAGACAGTATCTCTACTCATTCATCTACCAGATTTTGGGTAGCAATCACCAAATGTACATAATGAGTCGCTTAGACAAAATTGCCATAAAAGTATAAAAGCAACTGAAAAAAACTGTATTAGTTCAAATATGCAAATAGATAACTTTATGTATATAAAATAAAGAAAATTAAAGGAGAATAGTAAAATGAAAAAAAAAAGAAGAATGCAGTCTTGGGACACTCAGTGGCTACTGACTCTACTTCATGACTGCCTCACATGCTCAGAGAGCTAACCTTACTACCCTGAGCAGGTCCATTCCATTTTATCCTTAGGAGAAAAAAAATGCTTGATTTGGTTACCTTTTGAAGATCCTATTTGCTGAAAACATAACGCAATCCCCACGGGGAAAAGAAGCTCCAGCACGCTTCTGACACTGGTACCCTAATACCAGGTTCTGCTGCTTTGGGACATAAACCCAATGTTCGGGTTTACAAAACCCCACCAGCTACACAAAAATTGTGGTTATTCCCCAATTCCCTCCAGTATTCAGAGAGTTGCTGAGCTAGTATTCTCATCTCCCTTACCATCACTGTCAAACCAACTTCAAACACCATCAACTCAGCTCAGGTCCTCTCTGCCCAACACCTCATCATTGTAGGGTTCCTTGACCTTCTCAAAGTAAATCTCACAGAATTGCACTCCCAATTCCATGTAGGGACAACACAGGGTTTACTCAAAAGTAGACAAACAGACTTTGAGATTTTTTTTTTGAATACCTTTGGTCACCTTTTTGAAGTACCTTTGGAAAGAGGATGCTTTAAGTTTCCAAAGGAGGATGCAAATTATAGTCCTGACTACCAGTTTACCAGCAAGCCCTTCCCTTTGGTGAAACCCAGCCAGGCACCAAATCTTGTATCTAAACCATTTTATATTCAAACCTCCTTCTTTATTCCCCCCCTTTTCCCAATTTCCCACCCTTTCCCTGGTTCTTTGACACACACTTCCAAGTATCCACATGTGTCTGGGATAAAAGTGGCTTTCGAGGACATGAGGATTTGCTCAAATTTCTTCCTTGAAGATCAATCTACATGCTTTACTGTTACCTTTACTTCTTCACTTTTCTGTCATTATACTTGCTCTCATCATTTTTGTTTAAACATTTTATCATACAAAATAAATTTAATGAATACACACACACACACAGATATACTCTCTCCTATAGACAATTTTGAAAGATGTCACATGAAATAGTCCCACAGACTGATCCTCAGAGGACCCCATGGTTTCTGAATCACATAGTAGGGTTCACAGGTTGGGGGCCTGCACAGAGACTTGGTCACGAGGGCACCAAGTCTGGGGCTGGAATCCAGCCAACTCTCTGCAACCCAGGCCTCCCTTCCAGGCACAGGGGTCCTTACACGGGCAGGAAGGGCCACCTTTTGAAAAGCATGCACAATGTTAGCAGGATCACCACCAAAATAGAAATTTATCTCTACTCACAACCCCTTTACTTTTGCTACCCACATCTAATCATTTCCCAATTCCACGATGATTCCGTCTGCTTAAATTGGTGTGAAATGCAGCTGAAGATTTTTCTGAAGATTATACACACAGATCTCCTTTTTACCCACATGTTAATTCACACCAGCAGAGAACTTAATTGATTAGTGGACTCATTTCTTCTTTCACCCAGTAGGCATAGTTGTTTAAATACTCATTAACTGCCTCAGACTAGAACTCAAAACTGTTGAAATACTATCCTTAGGGCTGACCCACTAGGTTTCTGTCATAATTACAAGAACCATCCTCACCACTAATGTCATAATTCTTTTTATCTGTGTATGATTTTACACTTTATAAAGCTCTTTTGTGTATAGACTATCATACCATCTCATGTGGTTCATCTAAGCTATATATGTACTAGGGCTGGATTAAGATGGATTTTGACGATAGTTACTCATGACAGAAAGAAAAGGATAATAAAGGGGATACAGGAAAATAGGAGGTGGTCAGGAACCAAAGAACAAGGAAGAGAACGTGATACATACAGTGCTTAGACTGTGACGAAGAGAAGCGGAAGCAGAACAATAAAGGCATCTCCAAGGCCAGTGTTTCTGTTTCATTCTGCATTATCTGTGCACTAGGGTAGTTCTCCTTGTGACCATGTGCATGCTGAGTGTCTTGACACCCTACTTCAGGGCAGCCATTCTTCTCTGTCCAAAGACACCCACCTGTCCTGATACTTTTGAGTAAGACATGGATTCCCAGGAACCTTGATCTGCACTGACGTGTACATGATAAGCTAATCCACCACATTCCATAAATGTTTATTGGCACCTACTACATGTCAGCACATTATAATCCTTCCATAAATTCGCAGAGTAAGTATTACCCTTCCTGCTTGCATTAGACTCCAGTTCCTATTCCATGAGGATGGTGAGACATTGATCGGAGATCACAGTATAGGCAGTGGCCGACCTGGGAATCCACCAAGCCTCACTCTACAAATCTTTGCTTTTTGCTGAGTTGGAACACTCCATGCAATCTGGTGTCCAAAAACTATGTTTTGTTTTGTTTTTCAAAGATTCATTTTATTATTTTTATGCATACAAAAGCTGGGGTACAGGCCAGAGGTATGGTGGGGGGCAGTAAGAGGATTCACCAGAGACAGAGTGGGGAAAAGAACAGGCAGACTGACTGAAATACACTGCTGAGGGGAGCAGCAGGCGAGGCAGGAAAGGCCTGCTGCGCCATGTGGGTTTCTCCCTGGCTGGGGATCAAACTTGCGCTTGTAGTAGCTGCAGTTATCTTCATAGGTTGTGCCTTAACCCCTTGCGCCACCAGGGAGACCCACAAAACTATGTTTTTTCAGAAGTGAAGAACAAACAGAGACATTTAAACCTAACCTTCAAAAAGATCATCTCTCACAAGATTCATGGAAAGCTAGCACTGTGTCTGTATTTCTCAATTCCTAGAGTCTTCATGTGAATGTTATTGTTTTGACCTCCTCTGTGTTACCGGAGGGGCACAGTTGAACTGTTAAGTAGTAAGGTCCAAATTTACTTTTCTAGATAACAGGCTTAAAAATGGTGGTTGCTTCTCCCGAATGTAGGCACTGAGTTCTTGTGGGTTTGCTGTCCCCACTTTACTACTAGAGAAGATAATTGTTCACTTGCCCACTAGAAAAGATAATTTGTTCACTTGCCCACTAGCACACATGCCATATGTGTCCAATGTCTCAATTTTAGTTCATCAGCGAAGTATGAAATTATTTTTAAAAGACATATCTTTCGATATTCAAATGAGAATCAATCTGGCAAGGAAAATTACATGATGCTAATTATTCTTTGTGCATATAAATCAGCTGTGAAATCATTTGAAACTCCTGTATGTTTGGGTTCTTTATTGGCAGTGCAGAATAATTATCAACAAACCTCATTTAGCAAAAGTTCTTGTTACTCAGTGAGTGTGCAGCTCGGCATGCCCCTGGTATACAGAGTACCCAGTTCAGCTTGTGCCCACTAAACAGCACACCTGAAAATAGTAAGGGAGGGTTACCTACTTGGTGAATAATCAGAATTGTCTTTAAAGGGCAGAAGATATGAGAATCTGATTTGATTAAAGAGAGACAGAAAAGAAACCATCTGTAACAGCAGTTATTCCTAATCAAAAAATTAAAAAAAATATTTAGAAATCAGAAGCTACTTCTTATGATGGTGAATTGTGATTCTCTTCACAGGTGACCCTTTCCATTCAGGTGTGCCGCTCCCTCCCTCACGCTTGCAGAATGAAATAGACCAGTCCAGGAAATAACTAGAGTGACAGCACCTTGCAAAGATAATTATTTGTTTTTTTATTGCTTTCAGGTGGCACTTCTGCACATTGCTGATTACAGTGGGGTTCTGAGACTAACAAACCAGTGAGTATCATTGGACTAGGGATTTTCACTTCCCCTGAGAGGGAGACCTCTACTGTTTACATTCTCCGGGGATCTGGCACAACTGCTCAGCAAAGCCAGCATAATACCCTCTTCCTTTTTTAACTTCTGTGCTACAGGGAGCATCTTTCCCCCATCCCCAAGCTGGAAGGCAAATCCAAACTTACCTCTTAGAAGAGTTGCTTTCTAAGAGACAACAGACTCCACTATCATTGGCTATGATGCATTTGGGGGATGGTAGATCTTGGATCTTGGAAGAACATTGCAGAGAATCAGATATGATTAATGAGCAGGGGCAAAGGGAGATGCCTCTGACAACTCTCCACCTCCCCACTGTGGAACTATCTCCTTCAATGCCATGGGCATCTATGTCATGGACTCCCACCCTATAACTCATTTCTGCAAATGGGCTAGCTGAAAGACCACAGCAGACTTCTCTCTAAAATAGGGTATTTCATTTGCAGCAGGGTATTTTGCCTTGACTTTCCTGACATCACATCTCTGAAGAGCTGGTGCTGTGTTCAAGTGACATGCATTGTCCATTGCCTGCCCAGGGAGGAAGTTCATCCACCTCATTAACAAAACAGGGCTGCCCAGGGAGGAAGTCCATCCACCTCACTAACAAAACAGGGCTGGGAATTTTATGGGGATTACACCTAAGAGGAGAAAGCAAACTGTATAAGAATGAATAATGATGTGAAGTGCATGGAGAGAAATAAATAGAAAAAAATTTAAAAAAAAAGGCTGCTCTGCTCCATCTAGCAGAAGGAACTAGCCTCTCTCTTTCAAATCAATTCCCCCCACCCCCAAAAGCTTGTAGAAAGCTAACAGAACTAGTTCTGTTTCTGAGGAGTGTCTTAGGAATCAAGGGGTGTATTTTTGAATGTGTAGCACATACATGCAGAACTGTCCCCAGCTTCCCAGCAGGTATCTCTGTACACCCTTGATCTTCCTCAAATTGTGGGGCCCTTCTAGAACACTTGCCACAGGCTCATTACTGGCCTGTATCTCTCTCTCTCTCTCTCTCTCTCTCTCTTTCTTTCTCTCTCTCTCTCTCCATCAGACTGGGCCCTCCATGAGCAGACTGTGTAATTTTTTTTTTCTAACTTTCACCCTTACTCAGATCAGAAAGATTGTGGGGTTTAGTAAATGCAAAGGCCAGGGAAGGGTTGCTGACTATGAAAATTGCACCTTGGCTAAATTTAAAAAAACTTCAACATATCAGCATCTTGCAAGCAAGGCTGGGTGCGTAAAATTCCAACTGTGAATTGGGTTCAATCATCCAAAGCCCCACCCAGATGGCCATCATAATGCAGCAAAAGATGAAAGAGGAAGGATAAAAGAGACTCATACTTATCTTCTTAGAGCATATGACTTCCAATGACAGGCTCTGTTAAGAGTAGATTTGATGAATTTAGATTTACTGGCCTGCAGCTATGGGGAGAGAGAACTGAAGTTTTGTCAACTTCTAAGTCCAACCTGCAACCTATGATAAATAGCCCCAGAGAATATTGTTATTCACTCATTTAAAGCAACAGGAGAACAGCCAAGGGATATCAAAGAAATGAAATGGCAGACCTTACGTAAATGTGCACTGCTTTTTGTGGCGCCATGTCACCTGAAGTACAGAGAGTCCTAAAAACGAAAGTGTCCCTGTAGTAAGAAAGTAACCTGATTCCAAAGAAAGTCGGTGTTCTTGTTAGAGCCAGTAGAAATAGTGAAAGGGTAAAAATAAACCACATGAGGGTAAGTAAAATATTTGCTGAGAAATATTTAGCTTGAGATAATCACCACCAAAAACTAAAATATTGTATCTATACCTACTAAAGACATTTAAATTGAGGCCTCATCCCCAAATCCCATCTCTACTCCCATGGCCAAGAGTGTAGAAATGAGAAAAATGAAACTTTAAAATCCACACAGAAGGGATTAAAATAAAGAGCTACAAAATTATTTAAAAGAAAGTGAATGGGCCGTAGGGCAGCGAAGCAACTCTTTAACCTGAAGGAGGATGTTCATATTACAGAAATGAAACATGTCTTCTTTAAAACAGAATGGATCATCCATGGAAGCAAGGAAAGTTGCAGAGGTGGAAGCTGGCAGCACCTTCCAGCATTGTTCAGGGCAGGGGGCAGCCAGCTGACAGCTGGGGGCTGGAAGGAACTACAGTCCAGTTGGCAATTGCCTCTCCATACTGGGAGGTAGGAGGAGTGCTCCATCAGGCTAGTGGGGCCTGTACTGACTACCAATCCCAATCGTTAAACTACCTCCACTGCAAGCAACCTTCTGACGATTTGTTTTCCTCTCTGGTGGTTCTGTAAGTGAGAGAAGCTGCTGGTGGACAGACACACGTATCTGTTCCACCTGCCAGTTCTATTTCTTATTATCAATTAATAATTAGGTATTGGGGTCTAGATATTATCTCCTGTAGGCTTTGTGATTCAGAGTCCCAGAGTTTGTTCTGGGACCATGTCAAAGAGGAAATTTCTTCCCCCAGGGGCAGCCAAGCAGTGGCAAGTCATTCCAGTTGATAGTCTCATATTGCTCATACGACTTTCTTGCTAAGACCTCCATGCAAATATTCTAAAACAACACATAACAAAGACATTTTCATCTATTTGATGTGTAAAGAAAGTGCCCAGTACTAAAGTAATAGCAGGCTCTGTGTTGTTCACCCGGACACCACACTCTCTCTGAGAGACACCCCACAGCATCAGATCCTGTCTATATAGAGGATGACAAGTACCCCAAAGTTAACATATGAAAACAGAATTATCCCCACCCTCTCAGAGGGCTTCTGTTCCTCTCCTACTGCTTACGTAGAGAAGGGCACCTATGAGTTTAAGACCCAAGTAACCATCTGTATTCATTTGCTAGGGTTGCTGGGACAAAGTGCTACAAATTTAAAGGTTTAGACAATAGAAATGTGCTGTTTTACGATTCTGGAGGTTATCAGGTCAGTAATATGGTGTAGGCAGACTTGGTTCCTTCTGGGACCTGTGAGGGAAGGATCTATCTAAGCCTCTATCCTTAGTTTAGGTGAGATTATCTTTTCCCTATATTTTCACAGGCCTTCCCCTCTATGTCTGTGTCCAAATCCTTCCTTCCATAGGGACAATGGGGGCTACAATGTCAATGTATGAATTTGGGGTAAACACAACCTACCCTTAAGAAAATCCCAATCCCCTCCCTCAGCCCCCACATCAAGTCACCACCAAGCCCTGCTATTCTGAGCATCTATTTCTGTCACTGCCTCTTCTAGGCCTGCTGGTCCACTTCATTTTTCTCGTGCTCCTCCCAGCCCAGACCCTAAACTGTTCTTCACTCAACTGAGAGGTCTTTCTCTAAAGCTCTTGCCCTGAAAGCACTTCCGTGGTGCTCCCTGAGCCTTTATCCTGATCCTTATCCTTATCCTTATCCTTATCCCTGATCCTTATCCCAGAATCAGGGCCTGGGATAAGACCCTCTGAAGGCCTTTTGAGGCCTTCAACACATACCCACACTCACTGCTTGATCACTCCTTACTGAAGTTTGAGTACCACACACCAGCAAGAATGATCTACTTCCAACTCCCTGGAGGTGCCAAATAAAACTTAAAACTAAAAATCTGATTGCCCCAAAACTCCCACGTAGCAACAGAACTGAAAGCTCATACAATCTAGCTAGCCTCTCCTCTCTCCATGGGGTCATCCAGCTCCATATCAAAACTTCAATTGTCCTATGAGCTAGAAAAGTTGAGTTCATGCCCTTTGAGAATTGGTGGAAAATCCAATTTGCTTCATTCCATCCCCATCTACAGAAACAGGCTGATCTAATTGTCAGAGAAGGCTCAGATCTGAGCTCAGAAAAGCTTCCTGCACATACGGTTGCTGTGGATCTTCCCAACGACAGCACTGTGCATACGCATCCTGCACAGAGCACAAGCAAAAGTATGTGTTTCTCCTACAATCTACAGATGTTCATTACAGCTGCTCAATTCATAAATGAGAAATGTGAGACTCTCTCCTCCCAGGCATCATAGGTCAAAACATCCAATTTGATGACATTTTTGCCCATGGCTATCATCATGAGAAATGGTTAAAAACTTGGCATCAGGACACTATAGACCTGGGTATAAAGCTCAACTTTATCAACTCCAAGCTGTGTGTCCCTAAGCAAATTTCATTAACCATTCTATCTCTCAGTCTCCTTGTTTGTAAAACAGGAATAAAAATAGGTTCTAAATCACAAAATTATTGTGAAGGTCACAAAAACAATGCAAACAAAGGTAGGCGCTCAAGAAATATTAGTTAGTATTGCTCATTTTTGTTGTGGCTGTTACAATTGCTACTTGTTAGAACTATCAAGTTCTATATGGGCTCTCCTAAGTCCATTTAATAATTTTCAATTGCACAGACATAACAATAGAGTAGAAAAAATAGATTTTATGATTGCAAGAGATCTGTATTCCAAGCCAGTTCTGACACATAATAGTTGTGTGACCCTTTGCCATTATCTTAACCCCTAAGAGACACAGTTGCCTTATCTGTGAAATGGGGATAATACCTACTCATGGGGTTATTGTGAATGAAAGGTAATGTGTACAAAAGCCATTGGCACAAAGAGAGTAAGTACTCATTAAATGGTTTGGCTCCACCAAGGCATTAAAAATAAGTGTCCTCAAAACCATCTGAATTTATGACATTCCCCTCACATAAAACATAGCCATTCTGGGCACTTCTGTGCTCTTAGTTCAGTATAGGATGCAAGAGCTGTGCAAGTTCACAAGAAAAGGAACAATCCAGAAAGGCATCAAAACAAGTGAGCCAAAAGAGACGACAGGCTTTGCTGCCTTATAGAAGAACCCACGCAGCACAGATGCAAAGAGATGCAAAGGCAGCAGTGGTTTGGCCACATGGCCATGCAGGTGATAGGGTCTGCAATCTGGAGAGACAAAGTCCAGAATCAGAAACTGTTTCAGGTTTTAATTCAATATTTAAAAGCAGGAAAGATGTTTTTGAAAGTGAGTCTGCAATAATAAATCCTTGTGACATGGTGAAAGGTTCTAAATAGGCAACGTCTTGCCATTGCTGAGAATTCAAACATCTCTGCTTTGCTGCCATGCCAAGATAAGGGAGAAGAAAGAAATCCCAAGTAGAAGGCAGAGAAAACTACCATATTCCCTCCGGAGACGCAGCACAGGGCACTTCCCTCCCACGGTGCTGGGAAGCAGACAAGCAGATAAATGAAATGCATCTTTCTTGTCTGAACTCTTGACATCGCATCTCTGAAGATAAGTGTCTTGCCTATTGATTGCCTATTTGCTAGGACTTCAGGGAAGGGGGAAAAAAATTCAGTACTGGTTGAATCAACCACTGCAACCTGATGTTTCTGGACTGGTTTGTGTCAGTCCCTGGTGAAAAATGTAAGTTCTGAGGCAGCCCATCCCACAGATCAAAACAGCAGAGATTGATTTTCTTGTAGTTCACATAAAACTCTTATCAGAGACTGCCTCTCCTCGGTGAGTCCTCTGGACCCCTCAAAGGGAACTCCACTTTGATGTGAATTAGCCACATGGGCGTTCGCAGAGGCAGCAACAGGCACTTCTTGCACAAGTATGTTCAGATTTGCTGTTCCCCAGCAGAGCTGCAGAGAGCTGGGCTCTGGCATTCAGAAGGCACTTTCAGTGTCAAAGCAGGTCTTGTGTGGTCTTTTTTTTTTTTTTAAGATTTATTTATTTATTTATACATGCACTGGGTACAGTCAGAAGCGCAGGAGGGTGAGAGAATTCACCAGAGCCAGAGCGGAGAGCAGAACAGGCAGACTGATGAAATACACTGCTGAGGGGAGCAGCGGGTAGCAGGAGAGGTCTGTGTACCATGCGGGACCCTCGCCCAGAGGCCGGGGATCGAACTGGCACTGCAGAGGCTGCACCACCGGGGAGGCCCTTGTGCAGTCTTGACAATGGAATGTGGACCATACTCAAAAGGGACCTGGACTTGTCCTAGAAACAGAGCTCAGTAAATAGTGTGAGCTTAATGCTAAAAGCCAATGTCTTATTAAGATAGTTGAAACTTTTAGCCAAGAGCAGCTGGGGCATCGTCTCTCTGTTGGGTGTTCAGATAACCTCTAACTTTATGACCAAATTCTGAAAACTTCATGGCCCCACATCTACTGGCAGTCATGGCTCTATGTTAATCATGGCCTTCATTGTCTCATGCAGGATCCGTGGATCACAGGGAATTTTTAGTGTTGCTCTAAACCAAGCTCAGGCTTTAAAGCATTTATCTTTATCACCTGTAATTCCGTAGCTTTTGTTATTTTTTTATTTGCTGCTGCATAGATACACACAGAAATGGAAGGTTCGATTGCTAACTCTCTGCCAGTTAGCAGTAATTCCACTAGTAGTCCCTGGTTCTCATTTTGGTGATATTTTCTGAATCTGTGCTGCTTCAATGAAAGAACTTTCTGGGAAACCTAAGCTATCGTTTGGCAGCAAATCCCTTCTTCCCAGGCATACCCACCTCAGCATTGCTAGGTAGCGCTTTGCTTTTGAATTACTTCTTGTCACACACTGTGATAAATCCTCCACACCAGTGTTAACACTGGTCCATTTGTTGCTTCTTTGGGGTTTTTGTTATTGAAGGTTTGTTAGCCTGTCAATGCGGGTATTACAGAATCATGCCACGGGTCTTATTGGGGATCTTCTTACAAATAATTCTCCAGTCATCCCAAGAATGCTGTGCTGTTGCCAAGTTCACATTAAAAAAAATAGAGAATCCCCCAGCACGTCAGGATCGCTTCTGTCCATGGGACTGTTTGCTGGTTTTGCCATCTGGCAGGCAAAGGAAATAATTAGGATGACTTTCTAAGCACTGGGCAGAATAAGCACCATGATAATCCTCATTCCAAATTATACTCACCTATGACTCTCCTAAGAATTAGGCACCAAACCAATCACTGACATTGAAAGAAGCAAAAACGCAGGTCAAAAGAAAGAGTATTTGAGTCTCACCAAATCCTGTAACAGGAATTTAGCAAGACCAGAAAGAAGGGGAAACAGAAACACCTTCTGCTAGGCTCATGTTTGACTACCCTCCCTGGAGTCTCTGAGTCTTTCTTTCATATTCTTTAGGATTTTTTTTAAAGGAATGCTCTTCTTGCTGGTTTGTCTTTAATCTGATAGTAAAGAAGAGCAAAGTAAAATCCTTTTCCTTTTTCCTGTTCCATTCCTCAGTTTCATCCCTATTCATAAATTTTTAGGGGAACATTTTCCCCCAGGGAAGAAGACCCTATTAGAAATCCAGTAATACAGTCTGGATTTCTCAGCAACATGGATGAGTGTTGCTGATGACAATCCAAGCAAGCATTTATGACAATTCAAGCAAAGAAAACAGTATTGGAAGGATGTGGGGGAACACATTGACCGTAGAGGAAGACTAAAGAAGGAGCAAGGGTCAGGGACATAAGTGGCAGAGAAGAAGCCCCTCCCTCAATTGGTTAGTTAAGGCCCTGAAACCTGGACCACCTCTAATGACCGTTAGCTGCTCCTGCACGGAAGTGCTGGCTCTCAGAAGCAGAGATGGCACCATCCACCGATCAGCTGGGTCTGAGTGGCAGGCCTGCACCCAGCTGCCAGAGGGCAGGGAGGGTAAATATCTAGTCTTGCTCAGTTTTCATCCCAGGCAGAGGGACATCTCCAAAGTGGGTGGGAGAGTTCCACAAATAGACAAGGGAGTTTAGATGATGGCCAACCAATAAATAAATGGGTAAACAATCCAAAAGGCAAACACTCAGAACAGGTGAGACTTAATAAGGACAACTAAAGTTTCAAGGAGAATCCATCTTAATCCTGTGTGACCCTGGTCAACTGATTTAGTCAACTAATCAACTCATCTGTAAAGTATAAATAATAAAGTCTGTATTTCAGGAGTTACTATGAGAACCGAATGACTGTTGTGGGCAAGGAAGGTTCAGGCTCACAGGACACCCTCTAAGGAGCCTCGTAGAAGTCCTCCAAAACTGACCCCTGGGGAATCAGGAATTGGGGCATTTATCTACTGACTCAATTCCCTTATAGCTGAAGCTTGTGTTGAGGTGTTAAACTTTCCTGCTTGAAGTTCAAGAGGTATCTGGGGAAATTTTGGAGGAGGAAATAGAGAAACCAGTGGTCTGTGCTTGAGATGAGTTTCAACAGCACCACGTAGGTGCTGTTCCCACAGCTGCACTGAGCCAAATGAGAAACCAGGACATGACATGGGCTGGCCAAGCATTGCGGAGATTAGAGAATGTGGGATTTGGGGGCAAATGGCATGTAATAAGTAGGTCTCTGTGATTATACTTCTTAGGCTGACTCATTTTTGAGAGGCAAATCACAGTCTTGGGGGGGTAGAGTGAGAGGAGGGGGAGATAGGGGGAGGGAGAGAGAGAGAGAGGGAGACAGGAGAGAGAGAGAGAGAGAGAGAGAGAGAGAGAGAGAGAGAGAGAGAGAGAGAGAGAGAATATAATCCCAGTCATTTATGCATGGGGTTGTTGCTAGGATCAAAGAGGATAATGTGAGGAACTATGAAGTGTCGGGCAAATGCTATTCATTATGTGGGCCACTTAAGGTTCCTTCTGGGAATCCATTATTTACTCTGAATCTATGAGCACTAGATACTGTGAGCTGCTAAGGTTACTGGTGATGGTCGTCCTTCTGACACTTCTCCTAGCAGCGGGGCAGACGTGGCCTTGGTTTCGTTTGATTGAGGTCCCATTTGTTTCCTTCTCCACTCATGTCCTTCCAGGATTTTGTAACAGGTCAGAGCCATTGACACTGGCTGCCTTTCAGCTGTGTCTCCAGCAGGGCAGGCAGGGAGTAAACACAGCTCCCCACATTCAAATAGTGCTCACTGCTCCCTTCTGCAGTTCTGCCTAAGCACTTCTTTACCAGGGCCTCCCTCGTGGCGCAAGGGGTTAAGCACAGCACTGTGAAGCTATCCCCCTGCTGGCCAGGGAGCTGCCCACATGGCCCAGCAGACCTCTCCTGTCTTGCCCGCTGCTCCCCTCAGCAGTGTATTTCAGTCAGTCTGCCTGTTCTGCTCCCCTCTCTGTCTCTGGGAAATTTCCTCCTCTGGGAAATCACAACACATGTTCTCTGGCCCATCACTTCTCCAAGGGGCCTTTAAATATGTTTCTTTTCCCCTTTCTTCTTTTGAACAAGATGTACTCTTTCCTCCATGGATTTATTTCTACTCTTTCCTCCTCGTGACCTATACAATTGTCTTCTAAGTGCAGTTCTGATACTGCGAACATAGGAAGGCAGGTATGACATTTCACCCTGGAGCTACTGTCATTTTAATTATCAGGCACATTCATGGAAAAGTGTCCTGCAGATGCCGCCTTTTCTTCCATGCGTGGTAACATAGCTGGACCATTGAAGAGTTGAAACCTCTGAATCCAGGACACTGTTTAGGTTGTGTGACATGACCAGGATTAATACACTTATGAACCTCCTTAATTTGCACTAATTAAAAATGGTTTTTAGTTGGTTTTAAAAAATCTTGGGCCTCCCTAGTGGCGCAGGCAGTTGAGCGCCGCACCGTGAAGCTGTCCACAGCTTCTGCAGCACGGGTTCGATCCAGACCAGCTGGTGAGAATCCCACATGGTGAGCAGACCTCTCCTGTCTCACCCGCTGCTCCCCTCAGCAGTGTATTTTGTCAGTCTGCCTGTTCTGTTCCCCACTGCCTCTGGTGAATCCTCTCACCCTCCCACGCATCTGGCCTGTACCCAAGTTCTTATATAAAAATAAATAAATCTTTAAAAAAATCTTGATGAGAATTATATCTTAAACACTAGGCAAAGCAGGGTGCAGTTAGGCAAGTTTGTAGAGGTGTACAACCTAACTACTCAAATCACATGGACCCAAACCCAGCCCTTGGGATGGTACAGAGAGGCCAGCAATAAACAAAAGACACTGCTCCAGGCATTTGCTCCAAGTGTGGGTGTGATTTTTGGAAATACCAATCTGGGCTCTGGTTGCGTTGAGCTAATCTGTTCAATGAACAGTGAAGATATTTCATGCTAGAAGAAATGGAGCAACTTCTCAAGAGCAAACAGTCTTGTGGCAGGGAGGGCTTGCACCATGAGATGGTCACTGTAAACCAGCTCATATTGATCCAGAGAACACTGGATCGGTGGGCTCACTGGGCTGTATATTGATGATACATGGCACACAGCTAACTGTTACTAGTTACAATTCCAGGCTGTCAGAGCAATGACATCATCATTATTTCTGCTCCATTTTATCATCCCTTCCACACCTCCCCCAATAGAGGCAGGATGGCCACACACACATCTAATACTGTCATACAGCTGAAAGACTGAATTAGGAGCTTAGGTGAGAAAACACACAGGTAGAGAAGAGATACCAGTTCATGTCAACTATTTAAGATTTCCCAGATCTTCTCAAAGCTTTCCTTTCCCAGTGTGTTCATGACATTTCTATCATGTGACACACTCAATATATGTGTCAGGCCCTTTCCCTAAACAAGACGGCTGGTGTATGATGATAAATAGTGCCATGATCAGCAGTGATTCCCAGCCTCACATGCTGGCAAAGGTCGCCTAGCAACTGTTGTTAGGGGCAACACAGGCATGTTTAGTTTAATTCAGTGCAACAGGACAGCTTTGGTCTCCTGATAGAGGTTCAAGTTTATGCCCTGGAGATTAGGACTCCCTTCACAAATCCACACTAGTTATAACCCCCCCACCCTTGGCACTTGCATGAGGTTTAACTGTTATTACTAAATTCACCCATTTAACAAGATCAAAATGGTCATTCTGAGCAGATCACACCTTCCACAGGCAGTAGGAAAGGGTTTATATCTAATTTTTACAATGAGGTAATAGCTTGGCCTCATTCCCTTCCCTACTTAATATTCACAACATTCCCTTCAAAATGGTCTCCAAACTATGAAGCCTGGCATAAAAATAAAAAGTAAAAACAGAGGAAAAAAGTCCTTTATTAAGCCCCTGCTGGGATGCTTTTCTCTTTAATGCACTTAAAAAAAAAAAAATCCTAACAATTTTACATTCAGATGCATCAACAAAACCAGCTGAAAAATGCCTGCGTTTGTGGATTACACCACCCCCTACTGATTGATCCTCTTAATGGCTCAGCATTTTGCAAATGAAGATGCAGTTACCCCAGTTCTGTTGGCTATTAATTCAGTGTATATAGGTTTCTGCTGATTTAATGAGAGTCAAATATCTTCCACCAGGGCTTTCAAGGTATATAATAAAATAGCCTATGTTAAAAATAGGCCATAATAGCCAACCAATGTAAAATTTAATCTCCTGACACCATATTTATAAAGAGCCAGTCAGTTCCCATTCAGAGAAAGAATGTATCTTAAAGAAGCTCAGCTTTGACTTAAGTTCATTATATTAAAGAACTCATAATAAGTCCATTGAAACTCAACCTGTTATTTGAAATTAGCTATAAGGGCTTATTGCTATCGTCAGCATTTTTAGGATAACCTTGCATTTAGGTGAGGCTGATTATTCAACAATAATTAAGATTCCTATTTAGCATAAAATGGATTTCAAGTATGAGTTTATTTTTAATTTAGCTAAAAAATGGTCTTCCAGTCTTAAAGAGCAGGGCTACAAGGGCTTGCAGGCTACCGCTGACTTCAGACATGTGTTTTGAGAGTCATATTATTTACATTCAAATTACCTTATTAGCCAGCATGAAATTTCAAAATGTTTTTAATTCCCTTCTATAGTGTGTTGGAGGGGATTTGTTTCTCCTTTCTAAAAAAAGTTAACTGAGAATCAAGAGGAGGTGGTGTCAAGAACAGAGGTTGCAAAGATAAGGGAATATGAGATAAGGTTAGAAAAGTTTAGGTTAGACTAAGTAAAGTAAGGTCAGATAAGAGAATGAAGGGTAGATTCAGTAAGAGAAGGTTAGATAAAGGAAGAGAGGTAAAGAGGAGGGAAGGAGAGGGTGTGCATGTGTATCTGTGCCTGGAAGGATGGAAAAGGTGACTTCCTAAAGACCCATGTAGGGGAGGATTTGGGAAGAACAAGGTGATAGCTAGAAGATCTTTTGTTCTCCTAAACTCATGTCACTACCAAGCTGCTTTTCTTGGATGCTCAGCACACAGCCGGGAGGGGACGGCTGTTTTCTAAGACCACACTGGGGAAAAGTCAGAGGACAGAAGTGGGCATGGTTAGAGGTGGGAGGGCATGCTGCTGTCATCGCTACACCACTCCTCAGAGCCGTTGGGCCGCTCCTCGTAGGCTAAGCACACAATCTTGGAAATTAAAGCCCCCTCAGGTTTGGAACCTAAGAGATGGGCAAAAAGTCACCATTTCAAACATGGAAAGGGATATATCATATTGAGAAAAATGGGGACTAATCCTATGGAATTTTTATTCCATTTGGAGTCAAGGAGCATGGGACAGCGAGGAGAATGCCTGCAGCTCAGGTACATTCCCCGTGTTCTAAAACAGCAGCACGTAGCCAGATATGTCAAGTACACCTAAACAGATGCTAACTAAATATCAAATGCGTTCCTCAAATTAACTGTATTCCCACAAATCTCTAAGGGGCTCCATTTCTATATTAGTTTCTGCAGATATTTCTTACATATTGTTGCTAAAGATGTTGGAGAAACTCAGTGATAGAAATCCCCCTGGTATAGGTGGTATATTAATAGTAATAAAAAATGACAAAGTCCAATAAAGATATACAAAGGCTAACTTCCACCTGCCCGTGTTCTTTGTGAGGATGTAAAGTATAACCTCTGCCTCTAGCACATGTCCTATGAACAAAATTACAAAGTAAAACAAGAATAAGGAAGCAATAAATACCAAATTAAGTTGTGAGAGATGGGATGCATGGGGACCCTGCCCTTGGTGCAAAAATGTGAAACAAGCAACTAATACACACTCTTCAGGGGGAGGTCAGCCCAGGAGTAAAGAGCAAAAGGGACACTGGGGGTGGGAATGGAAACTGGGGCTATGGAAAACATGGAAATTCCTCAAGCAATTTAAAACAGAATTACCAAAAGGTGTAGCAATTCTACTTGTGGGTGCATATCCCAAAGAATTGCAAGAAAGAATTTCAAGAGATATTCGTGCACCCGGGTTCCTATCAGCATTATTTGTGATAGCTGAAAGGTGGAAGCAAGCCAAGTTTCCACTGACAAATTAAAGTGGTATATGTGATGTACAGCATGTAGTAAATCCCTACAACGGACTATTATTCAGCTTTGAAAAGGAAGGTAATTCTGACACATATTGCAGCATTTGTGAACCTTGAAGACATCATGCTAAGTTTATAAGTCAGTTGCCAAAGCACAAATATTCTGATTGCACTTGGATGAGGTACCAAGAGTAGTGCAATGCACAGACAGGAAGCGGAATGGAGGCTGCCAGGGGTTGGGGCAGGGGAAGCTCACAGACATCACACAACCAGAGTAATTCCCAGCCTGAGCAGAGAGCAAAGTCCTGAGCCTTTCTTGGGCACTGAGGTCAGGATCAGTGGCAGTGGAGGAGGGGGAAGGGAGGAGGTGTTATAGGACAGGGAGAGGGGCAGCCCAAACCCCGCAAACCTGCCTATTCTAAATGGGTTCTGCCATCCGCCGCATCAACACAAAACATAGGAGACTTTAATGGGAAGGAACTTTAATAAAACTAGGAAACAATACAGGAAAGGCAAAGAGTCTAGTTTCTAAATGAAGCACCCAAAGTTACCCGTCCCCTCCTGGGTAAAACTCCATCCATATGGGATCGGCCCAGAACAAGGCCCCAAAGCCTGCTACAAGTCTAAAGCATCTTCCAGTGGGGACCCACAGAAAAGGGTCACAAACAACCGGACAAGCCCGGAAGGAAAAGAGCAAAATCAACATCAAGATAAAAGCTGCCATGGTCACCTCCCCACGGGTCTCACCCACATCTGTGTCACCCAGTCCACGACCAAAAGACAAGCGCAGTTTCTTCACGTGTCTCTAGGCTCCACGCTCCTCCTCCAGGTCTCCTGGCTCCATCCTGCTTCCTTCCTCAGTCTCTTCTGCAGCTTCTCCTCTTCCTGCTCAGCTCCACCCTCCCTTGGGTGGGGCAGGGAACCTCCCCCTTTCCTGGGGACCACCCTGTTACAGAGGGAGACGGGTCAGCTCAGGGAAGGAGTGTGGGGCTCCTGTCTGGCCTCTGATTCATCAGCCAAGCACAGCTCTGAGACATGGCAGGAGATCTTGTTGTGTGTGAAACAGAGATGAAAGTGATATCTACCTGGAGGGATTAATGAGTGGAGAAAATCACGTCCTGCATATAAAACACCCAGGGAGTAAGTAGAAGAGGGACAGCTAGAGTTCATCTTGACAGCATTATAAGAGAACACAACAGATTTCAGAAAGTGCTTTCTGGAAGCTGTTAGAGCCCTGTTAGGAATTGGATTATGATCCTTCCTTCCCAATTCATTTGCTGAAGATCTAACCCCCAGCAACCCAAATGTGGTATTTTGGAGATAGGGTCTTTAAGGAGGAATTAAATTAAATGAGATCATTGGGGTGCTACAATCCCACATCCCTGGTGTCTTAATTGGAAGAGCAAATCTGGACACAGACACACAGAAAGAAGATTCTATGAGGACACAGGAAGAAAGGCATTTACGAGCCCAGAGAGAGGCCTCAAAAGAAACCAACCCTTGATCTCACTCTTTTGGCCTCTGAAACTGTGAGGAAATAAATAGTGCCATGGCCTGTGGCTCTTTGTCATGACAATCCTAGTCCCCATGGGTTGCTGCTGACCAGAGCAGCTCTGAAAACAGTCGTTAGATACTGTGGTAGAAAACCACAGCTGGCTTTACAAAACTTCAAGTAGGACACAGCAGCACATCAACCAGAGAGAAGGCCTCTTGTTCATCTGCCTCTGCCATAAACATCCTGTGACTAGATGCAATAGAGGTTTCAAGGTTTCATGACATAGTACTGCAAGAGGCTTTTGTAGGGGCACCCCAGATCAGCTCCCTACTCTCCAAAGATGAATGTAACCCCAGCTTAACGAGTAAATTTCTGGAGAAGGAGTTTGCCAATGCTTGGTTCAATGTTGAATCTTAAAAGTTTTCTCAGCTCTAAGATGTAGGTCTTCAATTTAACAGTGTTATAGAGAAATGGAGGCAGAGTCAATTTATGAAGAAACTTTCTATCACAGCCAAATGCAAAACCTAGTGTGAGTGTTAAAGGGCAGGGTGAGAGGCACCCAGAACTCCCAATCCTGCTCGTTCTCCTGCCATTCCTCGTACCAAGACAAAACATATTCTAGTGTGTAAGACCTTTAGTGGAAAGGAACTTTAACACAATTAGTGTGTAATACAGAAAAGACAAAGTATAAAGTTTCCAAATGACGCCCCAGAAGTCATCTGTCTCCTCATGGGTAAATGCCCAGCCAAACGGTGTTGGCCCCAAAGCAGGGCCTCTGAGGCCCAAAAGCCTGCCACAAGTCTAAGGCACCTCCTTGTTAGGGGAAAAGGATGTCCCAAAGCAAATTTCATATGGCCCAACGAATTGTTAGGGGGAAAAGGATGTCCCAAAGCTAATTCCATACAGGCTTTGTGGACTCCACCCCCACCCCAGGTCAAAGCCAAAGACACTGGGAACTCCAAATCCCATCACCACAAAAGGGAAGGTGGCTGGACCTGAGGGTGGGGTTAAGCAGCCAGGTGGATACAAAAGGCAGACACGTGGGCTTTGGGGGGCTCCCCCATTTTGGCTCTCCACCAGCTAGCAGCGTCCGCCAGCTCTGAGAGTGACTTTGGGTTTCCAGGTCGTCGGATCGGGTAGGACGCATTAAAGACTTTATTTCCCTATTTTCTCCTGAGTTGTACATTTTCCTTATTTCCTTTTCTCTTGTAAATAAACCTTTTATTAACCCTTTGGCGTGTGTCTGTAGTAGAGTATTCATAAGTCCCTTTAAAGCGCGCGGGTGAGGACCCACAGCCAGGAACCCGTTTAATATCGGGGTTGCTCTATAACAGCTTGATGAAGACCCATAGAAAAGGGTCAGAAGTGGCCAGACAAGTCTGAAAGGAAAATAAGAAAATCAAAATCAAGATGCCATTATTAACCTTCCCACAGGTCACTCACCCACATCTGTTTCAACCAGTCTAGGACCAAGAAGCAAGTGCAGCTTTTTCACATGTCTCTCTGCTCCATGGGCCTCCTCCAGGTCTCCTTCTGGCTCCCCATCTTCCTTTCTTCCTTTCTCTGGTCTCCTCTCCAGCTTCTCCTCCCTGCTCAGCTCCACCCTCCCTTGGGGGGTGGGGGGCAGGGAACCTGGACCCTCCCTTTCTCCAGCAGACCACCCTGTCACGTGATTAAGAAGTGCTAGTTCAGAAATAACTAAGAAAACACACAGAGACTCACAAACACACGCCTTTAGCCTATTGATAAAACCAGCTGTCAGGAGTTAAGTTACTTTGCCAACCAAGCCTGCTAGGAAAAATGTTGAACACCAATGACAGTAGGGTACCAAGTCAGAGTAGGCGGTAAGGACCCCTTCCAAGGCAATAGGGAAGAGAGAACATGTAGAGACAGCAAA